>NW_022589729.1:9125566-9192820 GCF_004348235.1 Phoca vitulina
TTTTTCTGAATTCTAATATAAAAAGCTCTTTTAAATCATTGATGTGATGATATTTAAAATTTGCAATACTTCTTTCTTTGATTTTTGTTTTTCATCTTAGCCTCACCTAGTTACTGACATCACTTTTGTTCTTTTGCTTTCTTCTCGACAAAAGTTACTTGCCTTCTCCAGTGTAAGTTGCTAAATAGGATGTGAAGAACATAATTTACATGACCTCGGTGCACCTGCTACTTTATTTTGGTGGCACTTCCAATCATCATTGACTGATTCCAGTTTGTCTTGACAGATCTATCATACTCTTTATGGTTAAAGCTTAGAGCTTAAGATTTGGCAAAGCCAACCCTTTGGCTTACTAGATTCTCTTATTTGCAGTGAGAAAGGCAAACTCATTGGAATATTATTTAATAAAATCTATTATTTAAAATTGATAAAATTTCTTTTTTTTTTAAGATTTTATTTATTTATTGGACAGAGAGAGTAAGAGCATGAGCAGGGGGGAGGAGCAAGGGGAGTGGGAGAAGCAAGCTCCCCACTGAGCAGGGACCCACTGGGGTCCCAGGACCCTGGGATCATGACCTGAGCCGAAGGCAGACGCTTAACCAAATGAACCACCCAGGCGCCCTAAAATTAAATTTCTGACTGCATTACTTATTTGTTTTAAATGTGTTGGGTACCTTCGTAACCTAATCACTGCTGAGGGAAGGATACAAAAGTAAACCATGTAGATACAGTCACAGTCTGTTGGGGATAAAAATAAACAAAGAAGCATTGCTACGCTCTAACTTTAGGAATCAGAGAAGGCTTCCTGAAGCCTTGAAGGCTTTTTGTATAGAAATCCAGTGAAGATAAATTTATAGAGAGGTATTTAGATGTTTTAGTTAAGCATTGGCTTCCTTCTGCTAATGAAACAGTGTAGGTTAAACGGGCCCATTTTCAATACCTCTGCCCCATTTGTTAGCAGGACTGAGAAACATCATTCATTGAAAAATGAACATTCTTCCAAATTTTAATAAAATTATAATACAGAAGTTGGCTTAGATTTTGGCAAGAAAAACAAGCCAGGAGGTTTCAAACTTAGACAATGAAAACATCCAGTAGCTTGAGATAGTGGTCAAAACAGCTTTTGAAACAGCACACTCAGCTCCTTAAGCGTCTCCTGTGTATGCCCATTGGCTGCCGTCTGCATGCCGTACACGTGGGAGGCAGAATGCACCATCACCTCATGAAAACAATTTTATGCAGCTTTTGCACCTCAGTCGCCATATCCTCTCAAAGTTAGTAGATTTCCAGCCTTCTTTTCCTTTCTGCAAGACTGTGATGAATTTTTTAAATACAGCTCTGGTCTTTCCAGGAGACTGTTTTGCCAGCCAGCCCATGTAGCTCAAGGAACCCCATACATCGCAGCAATTGCCAGGAACCCCTATGAGCTACAGCTGATGAAAGCCATACAGCTTGTGCCTTTGAAGCTTTGTACCAGAACCTGATGCTCTCTCTAACCGATTTACATACCACCATGGTATGTTTAATTTGCTTTTTCATCAAATCAATAATGGGTCTAATTGAAAAAATTGGCAGTGCTGCGTGCAGCCTAACTACGGATCTCGATGTTTGCCGGCTAACGGGAATGTCGCACAGCTCTGTGTCAGACACCTGTGTTATTGGTGTTCTCCTGCTACTAATGCGTACAAAAACAAACATTAATACAGGTGAAGCATCTGCACCAATTGATCACTATGCTATGAGAATTAATCACCTGGCTTTCAGCTTGAAGAATAAAATTTACATCTTTAATGTATGAAATGTATTAACACACATGCTCGCACCATCGACGTAGGGGGGATATCAGCAGTCAAGCACACGCAGTCCCATTCGGCTGTGTTCCTCTGGACATTCGGACCTGGATATGTAAATTCAGGGCCAGGTTTTGAGCACCTGAGAGCATTTTTAAAAGTTAGATCTGACACTTTTTTTGTCCATAGTGATTGGAAAATATTGGGTAAGTACTATTCAATGTAAGAGACTAACTCTTTGAACTCTGTAAAACTTCCTTCAAAAACTGTACAATGACACTTTTGAGTTGGAATTTTTTTCTCTCATCCCAATCCAGAATGGATTTGGGCAGCGTCATCATCATCATGGAGCTGTGTTCGTTGAGCACTTACTAGGTGCCAGGTCCAGTGCTAATTGTTTTATGTACATTACCTCAGTTATTCTTCAGAGCTACCCTGTAATTGTGGTTTGCTTCTGACATCACTTTATAACTGAGAAAATTAAATATTAGAGGAATCAAACAATTTGTCTGAGCTCCCAAAGCTAGTACGGCAGAGGAGGTGAGATTTAAATTCAGATCTATTGGATTCCAGACCCTGATTTTTATCTACAGTGCTAACCCAAATTCCTGATATGAACTCATTCATTTTGTTTTAAAGTTCCAACTTGATTTTTTTGTTTAGCACGAGGGGATCTTAAAATCTTTTGCTGGCATGGCAAAACACAGATTTCATTGGTGCGTCCCAATCATGTTGATATGATAGTCGCTGCAGGATTGGCTACATAATTGGTGGGGTCCAGTGCAAAATGAAAATGCAGAACTCATTGTTAAAAAATTACTAAGAATTCCAGGGTGGCAACAGCAGAGCATGAAACCAAGTCTGGCTCTCTGTACGGGTCACATACCCAGGAACTTGGCCTGGTATTGCTGTGAGAGATGGAAATTTTGCTTGGGGACAAGTTTCATAAATAGAGGAATGTTTCCTCAAGTCTGTGTATGATTAGGTCTGGGAAGATGCTACAGAGACCAAGACAAGCTATTTTTGATACCATCATTCTCAACAACTCGTCATTCATTTAGGAAGGAAAAGATGTCTTTCATTGCCCCAACTGGTGTTTCCCACCCAGGGGTAATTTTACCTCACAGGGAACATTTGGCGATGGGATGCCTAGAGACATTTTGGTGGGTGTGGTCAGGAAAGCAGCAGGGAAGGAGGAGCATCTAGTGGGTGGAGGCCTGGGAGGCCTGGGAGGATGCGTCATACCGTCATTCTGCACCTCACAGAGCAGCCCCTCCCCCCTTGCTCCCCCACAAAGACTTATTCAGCCTAAAATGTCAGCAGTGCTGAGAAACCTGTTGTAAACTATCATCCTCGTAAGGTTTGTGAGTTTAGTATTCAGTTTTGTAAATCTTATAAATGCATACATAAATAAATATGGTAGCTTTATTACTGAGGAGAAGGCCTACTTCACAAGACGCCACCTTCATCAACCAGATCAATAAATATTTATTGGGCAGCCAAGATGCATTTGCTCCAGCACTCTGTGGCCAAGCTGTAAGTTTTATCTTTGGTATTTAAAAATAAAACAGAAAGGTCAGTGAACCCTGAAAAGTGACTGTGGCACATTTGAATTAAGAGCTTTCTTGGAAATTTCATAGGAGATATTTATTATGGGATTAATTACATATTCACATATAATGGAGAAAAAGGAGCCCTTTTAGCACATCGAATAAACAATATGCATTTTAACAGATATATAAATATGTATTTATTCACCAAACAGAAACATTTTCTTAGTTATTTGATGTAAATAATGTTTATAAAAATTTATAAACATTAAATGATAAATGTTCTAAGCACTCAGGTAGATGCTATGTATATTTAAAGACATTTGAATTTTTGACAGATCTTTTATATGAGCGTATACAAATAACATCAGAATAATTCTAAAGATGTTAATATTAGTCTGGACATGCTTAGAATTGAGCTGGGATGGATATGTCATAAGCTTGTCAATGAGTTGTATAAAGTTTATATAAAGTCATTATATGTAAAAAACATTGCTATATTGCATAAATACTTTGGTAATTATTCATAAACATGTATGAGGCTATATAATTCAATGCTTATTGGCATTTTCTAATGCTTAAACTGTTTTTCCAATCATTTAAGAGGAAAACCCAATAAACCATAATAACCAGATTTTTCCACAGAAACTTCCATTTCAATAAATTTTATGTCACTATTTTTCAACTCAGTTTCTCTCCATTTTAGGGATAATATGTCAAATTTCGAGCAGCCTAGAGCATAATTGAAAAAAAAAAACAGGAAAAAAAAAAACTTCTGGGTAACCTCCAAACGTATTGTAATTGTGAAGTCCCTCACTCATAGGGCTACTTACACTCTTCCTTTGAACAATTCCAACTAGCCTGCTCTTCTAGCACACAGCAAATCTGAGGAGAGACTGATGCCAAAAGGAATCCCAGGGACAGCACTAGGAAATAAGAGTCCGCATGCAAAACTATGGAATGCAGATCAGGTCCTGGGAAGCCTAGCACTGGAAGTTATGTAATGTGGGTTTGGGCAGCCCCACTTCCTCAGGTACCTCTCAGGGCAGCTCAGCGCAGTTTGGATGATCTGTCAGTTCCTAGCATGCTGATTCTGAGTCATCAGGAAAATTAAATATTTAATTTTCCTGATAATAGACATAGTTTAAGAAGACTGAGTTTAAGAAGACATAGTTTAAGAAGACTGAGAAATATGTAATCATTTTAAAGGACTCTATCCAAGATACCTGAAATCTTTAGAAATGTTTTGGAGTTGTTTTTTTTTAAGATTTTTTTTTTTTTTTTTGACAGACAGAGACACAGCGAGAGAGGGAACACAAGCAGGGGGAGTGGGAGAGGGAGAAGCAGGTTTCCTGCTAAGCAGGGAGCCCGATGCGGGGCTTGATCCCAGGACCCTGGGATTGTGACCTGAGCCAAAAGCAGACGGTTAACAACTGAGACACCCAGGCGCCCCAAGTTTTGGAGTTTTAGATAATGAAATACACCTACGTGAGATGCCACCATCCTTTCCGAGTCTGAATCAGTATTGCCATCAATGAGAGAATAATAATGACAATGACTGTCATTTGCCTAGGGATGCTTAGGTTACAGCATGATTCCAAATAAATTTGATCCTTACTTGCATTTGATACCTACATCATCCCTATGAAGTTGTTATATTCACCCTCTTCTTTTGTTCAGATAAGGAATCCAAGACCCAAAGATGAAGTGATTTTCTCCAAATTCACAGTTGACCCTGTATGCATATCTATCTCCTGAATAGTATCGCTTAGGTAATTGCTATATACATTTTACAGGATACGTAAATTCAAATGATCAAGTTTCTGTTATTTTGACATTTGAAGCAATTTTCCAAGATTTTTCTCATCTTCACATGTACTGAACATAAACACAAAAATGACAACTTCTATGATCTATTTTTTTTAAAGATTTATTTATTTATTTTAGAGAGAGAGTGCAGGGGGAGGGGCAGAGGGAGAAGGAGCGAGAGAATCCTCAAGCAGACTCCCAATGCCAGGCTCAATCCCAGGCCCTGAGATCGTGACCTGAGCTGAAATCAAGAGTCAGACGCTTAATCGACTGAGCCACTCAGGCGCCCCTCTTTCTATTTTTTAAAAAATGGCTCTATCTCTTAAAAAGAAATGTAAGTGACTTTACTTGTCATTATGATGTTAAGTATAGATGGAATGCTACAAATTTTGGAATGGTGTAAAAATACCATTCAAGAGATGGTGAGCACTATATTTTTCTTCAATGAACTGAGAGAACACACTGCAAATGTAATTGTAGTTTTGATAGGCAGTGGAAATAAATGATATAATGGTAATAATAGATTCTGAAATGCATGCATTTCCAACCCAAAATTTTAGCAGTAAGTCTCCAAGAGGTAACAATTGGACATTAATATTGAAATAATAAAACGAAATAGAAGCTCGCTGGAATGCTCACGTAATATGTACCTGGGTTGCCAAGATGGTCTTGCAGCCTTGGGGCTCAAGGAAATTAGTTGTTTACTCTTTTAGAGCTGCCAGGGATTAGTAGAGTTCTAGAAGAAATGTCTCAGGTGTTTGTGCTAAGGATTACTACATAAGGAATCAAAAAGAAGTGCATCATTTTATTCCTTTAGGAGCAAAAAGCTTGAATCTTGCTGAAGTGATTAAATAAGAAGTCTCACTTCTGGGACGGAGACAGAAAATAGTACCAGAAAGAGGGGAAAAAATGGAGATCAGCAGGATCTAAGCATTAGAGTGGATTTCGTTTGCAAATAGCATAGAAAAAATAGGAATCAATCAACCAGGATTAGTAGTAGAATCAGAAAACTCCCTGCCCCCCCCCAACAAAACACACATAGTACAACCACAGAATGTAGTAGAGTATATCCAGTTCTTGAAGACTCACCAAAGAGCATGTTTTAGGTAAATTTGTTACCAGGAAATTGGCCTGGGTTAGGCTCCCAAAGCTGTGGATGGAACGAAAAAAAAATCAAAAACTTGGTTGTTGACACTCCCAGGAACCTGCTCTGTAATGATGCTCAGGGGTCACAAGAAAGTTTGGTATGATGGTTTTAGGATAAAGGTAAATGGACTACTTGAGAAAAATTACAGGTTTGGCTAAGAGATTCTGGCAGGATTTTGGTCTAAAGTGGATTACAGACATAGAATAAAGTAAAATTGAAAAAGCATATTTGGAATCCATATCTTGACTTGGTTTAAGAGACAGGGGCTTATCTTCTAGTCCCAGAACTTAATGCCCATGGCCAGGATATATATAGGGTAGCTGATATAAAAATAACAGACTCAGAACAAGCCTCCTTTACTTAAATATCATTATTTCCCAAACTTATTATTAAACAGAGGTTCACACTCCATAATGTGTAACAACATATGGGAGATGATAATGCCATTGGCTAAGAGATAACATTTAGCTCTGAATCCTTCTGTGATCCTATTGAATTTGCCTGTTAAATTCTTGATGTAATTAAAGCAGATAGGAGCATTCATACATTTTGTTGCAAATTGATATGATCTCCTTTGTCTGTGATCTAAGTGAGATTGCCCTGTAGTTTTTAATTTAGCAGGTTAAGAAGCACAATTAAAATATCATGAAAAAGATCATAATCAGAAACCGTCTTTTGGGTTGTCCCTGCCAAGTTGATAAAGGGATCGGTGTATTTAATAATTACCTCCTTTGCTGTACATTTGTTCTATTTGTGGGCTGAAGTGTTAATAAATACCTTGCACTATTCCAGTGGGAAAGTAGGCTTTCCACCTAATTAATAAAACTTGGAAGAATACCTAGGACATTGAACCATATCTTTCTTATTAGTGCTGCCTGCCTCGAAAGAGAATCCCTGTCTCCTCACCACATTAGTAAATGTCATCTTCCTGGGTTATAAAGAAACCTCTTGAAAAACTGCCAGTTTTCAATAGGAATGAAAACGTAAATTCTTTGATGGCCTTTTTTTTTTTTTTAGAAATAATTCAACCGTTGAATTTTAAGTAGCAAAAAATCCTAATCAAGCACAACAGGACTTACTCTAAGGAACACACCTTAGTAAAAGCTCCAGAGTAAAGAAAGGTTCGGATTGAGATATAATTGGCTTTGAATTAGTCTTTACTTCTAGCTATTATTTGTCCCATAGTTCAATTGCTCAAGTACTTTCTAGGCCTTGATCCTAGAAAACCGAAACCGAGGTTAGTACGTAGCACCATTACATCTGCATTTTACTGTCAATTTGTAAGTGCTAAGTTATTTGTGACTGTTTTATTTTTATTAAAATTGGACTTAGAAATGAAAAGTTTGAAAACACATTATTATTTCAAACAGGATATTGACTGATAGAGGCAACGTGCTCTTATGAGTGTATACATTTAATGAATATTTATTTGAGTGACTACTTTGTGGTAAAAAATAAACCAGTCAAGAAATTAAGTAAAGTCCTTTCTCTATGGCCATGTGTAGGCTTCAGTTAGAGGCTTCAGTTATGAGTCTGATATTATACCTTTTTGTTCTAATTAAAAATATGTAATAAATGAAAAATATGTGTAATATATCATCTACAGATTTTTTCTCTGCATGGAATATGGAAGTTTATTCCCATTTCCTTATGTATGAATCACTGACTCCACTGGCTTTGCTGAGATTCTTCAGAACATAAAAATTGCAGTATCTGAATTCTGTGGGGAGTGTTAATAAGAGAGAAGGCTTATAAAGCTACCTCTATCTTAGGTATATGATAAGGTGGAAATATTAAAGTACATAAATTCTACATGCAGTGTGGCCAGATAGTATATCCTGGAATGATTAGAGAGGGGGAAATATGTTCTATTTCAAATTTCTTTGTTAAATTATGGTATTTTTTCCTGTTTCTAATTTTAAGTATTCTTCCAGTCTAATTAAAACTTAATGTTTTTAAACTGCCCTTTAGAGAGCAGATTGAAGAAATATTTTTGAAATAAAAGTATTGTATGTATTTCTTCAATCTCAAATTGAGTTAATTGATCTTCCTTTGCTCTGAAATGGGAAAAGAAACTAACGCATTTTGAACAATTTCCATTAAAAATCTATACAGTTCACAATATGATGCTTGTGCTGAGCATATTGACATTCTTCCCTAAATTCTTGTATTCAAGTATTTTATAAAGCACATATTCTGTGTGAGGCTGTGCTAAACACCGGTGATGTAGCAGTGATCAAAAGTGAAAAAAAATCCCTACCCTTGTGGAATTTAAGCTCTAATAGAGGAGACAGAAAATATATATAGGAGAGACTGTATCTGCAAAGGTCCTGAGGCAAGAGTGTGCTTGAATATTCCAGGAATAGTAAGGATGCCCAGCTGGTTGGAATAGAATGCAATCCCCTGGGATGGGGGAGGGTGGTAGAAAATGAGGTGGAAAAGAAGAGGGCCACTGACTGTCATGCAGTTTCTAATGTATTTTTTTAAGGGGGGAGGGGCAGAGGGAGAGGGAGAGAGAAACTCTGAAGCAGACTCCCTGCTGAGCATAGAGCCCATCCCCGGGCATCGATCTAACCACCCTGAGATTATGACTGAGCCAAAAATCGGATGCTTAATTGACTGAGCCACCCAGGTGCTCCTCAAATGCATCATTTTATTTAATCACCTGTGCATTAATATTGTCAATGATCAACCATATTAAAATTTTGTACTTTCAAATGAGGTTAGGGACATGCTCTCCTTATTAAAGGCTTACGTACAATCTGTGAAACAAATTCATTCAATAAATTGTCAGCAAACACATTTTAGCCATTATCTCATGTGGCATGGCAAAAAATGTCCCTGTTGACTGCTCGTTTCTTCCTTTTTTTTTTTAAGATTTATTTATTTATTTTAGAGAGAAAGAATGTGTGCAGGGGGAGGGGCAGAGAGGGAGAGGGAGAGACTCTCAGGCAGACTCCCTGCCTAGCTTGGAGCCCATCATGGGGCTTGATCTCACGGCCCTGAGATCACGATCTGAGCTGAAACCAAGAGTCAGACACTCAACCAGCTGAGCCACCCAGGCGCCCCTAACTCTATCCTTGTATCTGAGGAGCAATCGCTCCAAAGATTTGAGGTTAGACTTCATTTCTGCATTTAAAGTGGTTATCCTCATTTCCTTGACTGTATTTGGAATGTTGAACTTATATTATGGGACATAATATAAGCAAACATATCAAAATCCATTTTAAACATATATCGTAACAACAAATGTTTAAGTCCCACTGCTGTTGATTAGAGCAATTGCTAACTGATAGGACGTGTCTAATATAATGATGGAATTTGTTTTCCTAAGGGCTGTCAGCTTTCTTGTCTTTTAAATGAGCACTGTGAATAAGATAATTTTTAAAACTGCTTTCTGGGCTTGTATCCTATGCTCTTATGGACCTCATTTAATAAAGACCTGTTAACATGATCATACTATGGCATTTAGCTTTCCAAAGTTACCTTGAAAGTGTTTTGCTATTAATTGGGTGCCTGGAGTGCTGGAGAACTAAACCCAAGAATGTGGAGCAGTAGCTTGGTGTTAAGCTGGGGAATATGATGAGAGGGCCCTTTTCAAAGGTTTTTAGCATGTTCTTTTTGGGCTCAGGGATGCATTTGCTCCTTTTTCACTCTCAAACTCGTCCAGCTTCTCAGGCTTATCCTGTGTTCCCCTTGAGGAATTATTCAGCTGCTTGAGTCACCTCTAACTGGACAGCAGCAGTGGGAAATCTTCCCTGCATTCTGATTTCCAGCCTTTAGAGTGGAAAGTGGGACCAGTAAGGGGCGGGAGGGATAGATGCCACAGACTCACTGCTTTTGCCCTTACCCAAACTCTGACCACTTTCCCTTCCCACCAGTCATTTCTTTATTTTTTTATTTCCTAGACATGGATTAAGACCATTTAGGTCCTTGACACCCTGCAAGCTCTGGGCATACACATACAAAATATTTCAATTAAAAATGCTGTTTGTCACTCACTGGGGATGCAGAGATGAATGAACGGTTTGATATCACAGAAGACGTAGTGACTTCAGCTGTGCCAATGCAAAGTGATCGTGGAAATAGGGCAAAGTCGTGGGGGAGGAAACAGTCGAGAAGGAGCGTCACTCTCCCTAAGTCATTAAAGAAATGCTTATAGAAAACTATTTCAAATATAGATGGATAGTTTTCACTTGCCCTGTGGAGAGGAAGGGAAAAGGCATCCCGTGCAGAGGTAAAGAAATATCAAAAGCACAGAAGTACACTATCATGTGGCCTGTCTGGGGAAGGGATAGTTAATGGTTGGAACACAGGTAGAGAACCAGGCGTCACGGTGGTCAGATGACAGGTTCTGGACTCAGATGGTGTGGGTACAAATCATACCGCTAATACTTTTAGCCATGTGACCTTGAGTGGGTTTGCACCTCAGTTTCTTCTCTGTAAAATGGGAAAGGGACTACTATATGCTCTGTAAGGATTTAGTGAGAATTAAATGCTTATAGCTTGCTCACTGCTCTCCTCTACCCAGCCATCTTTTTAAAATGCAAGTCAGAGTCTGTTTCCTCTTGGCTCAAAGTCCCCAGTGGCTTCTCATCTCACTCAAAGTGAAAGCTGCAACAGTTTGCAAAAAGTCACGAACCTTTGTACCCCGTCCATGCCACGAGATGCTGCCAGCCCCATTTTCTTCTCTTCCTTCCAGCCACGCTGGTCTCTTTGCAGTCCTCCAAACCTCAAAAAGAAGGCCCCTTTGAGCTGGCGCATCTTTGCCATTCCCTCTGCCTGGAATGCCCTTCCACAGAGAGATGCAAGACTTGCTCTCCCACCTCCTTCAGATCTCCCCCAAGGTCCAGCCTCAGGGCGGTTTTCCTGGGTGGCCCTGCTGAAAATTCCAGCTCCTTCCTCAAGCCCCTTCCTGGTGCCCGTTTTCTGCCCTCGTTTTGTGGACATTTTCTCCATAGCACTACTGTATTTTTATTTTTATATTTTTATTCGTTTTTCTCCCCCTGCCAGTCCTTCGTCCCATGGGTATCTCTCATGCCTGGAGTATGACAGACACATGATACATGGAAGAGTTTAGCGTTCTGCCTGGCACATATAAAGCCCTGAATGAATTTTATAGACTTTTACCACCCCCATCATTCTGAACAAGAAATAAAGAAAAGAGAATGGACCCCTGGCTGTGAAGGATTCAGGAGACCTCACAGAGAGAAATCAAAGGAGCATGGAAGAGGTGATCTATGATCTAGATCCATAAGGGGTCCGATCCAAGTTAGGGAAACCATGAGTTGGGTTCAGGTGGAAGATAATGGAGGGCTGAATTAGGCAGTGGGACTGGAAATAAAAGGTGCAACTAAGGGATATTTCATAGAAGCAATCGGACATTGGAGAAGAGTCCAAGAAAATAACAAAATTTTGATTCTATTTTGTTGAGTATTTGGTGATGCTCTGGGGAATACCTTGGAATATGTTTTGAGATGAGTTGTCTGAGGCTTTCAGGGAGCTGGAAGTAAGTGTGTACTTGTAACACAGGTTTCTTATATCCCTAGAAGTGGGGAGAGCAGTAGAGGGAGAAGAAAAGAAGCCAGGGCAGAATTATTGAAGGTATGGCATGGAAAGGATTGGCACAAAAGAAGGGAGACCAGGAGAAATAATGTGGTACGATGTCAGGGGGTGGGCAGGGCACAGGTGTTTCAGAAAGGAAGAGAAGGGCAGAAGAGCCAATAGGATTTGAAGGACAGGCCATTGGATTTGGTGATGAGGTGATTGTTGGTGACCATAGTAGGATGGAGGGGCTGAGACATGATCTCGACTTCAGTGGACTGCAAATGAATGTGCAGAGCAGTGTGAGTATACCATTTGTTTGCGAATTCCAATGGTGAGATGGTGGGGGAAGTGGAGAGACACCAACAGAGAGACAGAGAGCTAGCTATTGAGGAGGAGCCAGTGAGGAGAGGAAATTTTATGAGAATAGAAGGATGAAGGAATGAGAACTCAGGAGAAGGAGAGATGAATAAACACAAGAAAGGAAGAGAGGCTGAGCAGAAAATTGATGGAACAAATCTTCAAGGTGGCCAGAACAGATGGGATTGAGAACATAGTAAAGACCTTCCTTGGGAAGAAATAACAGTCCCTTTTCTTTAGAGACAATGGGAAGGTGTTAGGAATTGGTCCTGTTATAGATGAGAAGGAGAAGCAGGTCAAGGGCATTTATATCTATTATTCTTCATTTCTCAATAAAGTGGGAGGTGAGATCACATGGGCAGAATAAAATACAGCCGAGCCAAGAAAGGGATTCAGTCAGAGAGACCATCCATTTGTGCAGGAAAGGTATGTTTCAGATCCACACTTTCTCCTGCCCAAAACAAAGAACACCAAATATAATAGAATGTTCAGTATGGAATGTACTATAGACTAGTGCATCCAGTCGAGCATCCTTGTTTGGTAGATAAGGACATTGAGCAATTCGGTGACTAGCTCAAGGTTATACGGCTAGTTAGTAGCCAGCATTCTACTGAAACCAGTTTTTCTCATTCTTCATTTGTACTCTCAGTGAAGTGTTTCAAGCTGTGCTTTCCAAAGACTTAATGCCACTTAAACCAGTAATATATCTTTTTTTTATAGGCATCACCCCCCCCTTACGTACACATACACCCTACCTCCCTGCCAGTCTTCAATCTCAAAATCAGCGTACATGCATCCTGCTGCTTGTCTTTCTTGCCCTGCGTGGTCCACTGTCTCAGCTTGCAGCCTGAATTGGATTGACCCTCAGATGGGCTTTTTCTCCTGGATAAGCCATGTTGCAGACTGGCTGTCTGGTCATATTCATGAAATGAGCCAGCATGAGGCTGATGCCATCATAAGGACTGAGGGCATTAGCTCTGTGAAGTTGCTGCCATATCCCAAAGGCAGAGTTGAACTAGATGCTCCCTGGAGTGTAGCACTTATGGTTGTCAAATGAACCTCCTGGATGGCCCTTTTCCATTGAGCTTGATATTTAAAATGATCTACATAAATGCTTAAATAAAAAAAAAAATAGATATTGTTGGAAACATGTTAAGCAAACCATAGTTTTATCAATTCTTAGGCTATATGAATTCCTATATTCCAAAATGAAAATATGCTTGAGCTACAAATGTTTTAGTGATATATGAATGTGATTTTATTTTCCCTGTCTACATTTCGGCATGGGTTTCTGTTCTTAAATTATATTCTTAAACATTAGTATCTCTGAAAAAGATACTCCTGAGCTATAATCTACTTTGTTTCAGAGTAGTTATTTTGAATTGCTATATTAGTGTTATGTGCAGGAAAAAAAAAAAAAAGTCCAGATATCTAACCCTTTTTTTTTTTTTTTAAACCACTGAAATAGATGTTAGGATATCTGAGTAGTTTCTGCCCTTTAAATAATGCACTAAATACAATGCTCATGGACACACTCACACCCCTTCCTTCTCTCATTTGATTTCGAGATACAGAGAATAAATGAGATGTTCACTTGGGTTTCGCTGTCTTTTATGAAATCCAACCCATTCTGGAGTGAATGAGCTAGAGACTCAGGAGGCCACCTCCGTGGGGGCAACTGCCTTTCTCCAGTGCCTCATCCTCTCTCTGTCATCCCCAGTCCATGTGCCTGCATTTGTGTGTGTAGATTTATAGTTTATCTTTATCAATGGCTTCATCTGTAGGTAGCTATTATAGCTGCCTCGCCTGGATATTGTTTGGGCCTGATAGATCTGTCTGTAGTTCATCAAAGGGGAGCCGAGTGCCTAAAAGCCATCGGGTCCAGCTGAGGATGAAATACGAGCCATCAGCCTTGGTAATGGCTGTAAAATTTCATAATTACACGGCCTTTATTACATTGCATAATGATCCTGAAGCAGTATGGAACAATTAATTAAGATTTTCAACCGTGGCTCTTTCAGAAATTAAAAGGTGCTAGTCGCTGAGAAATGGGGATCTATCTTGTCCTAAAAGCATTAGGGATGCTTAAGAAATAACTTTCCTAGGCACTTTTATTTTTTTGTGACGAGGAACACCTTCTAATTAGAGAAAAAGCGTGAGTAGACCGTGGCTATTAGCAACTTTTTATTCCAACTTCAAAACTGCTATTTTGGAAGGCACGGGAGTGAGAGTGCTAGGGGTCTATATAACTACCCAACTTCCCTTTCCTCTTCTTCAAAAAATTCTATTCAGCCTCCTGCTATAGCCATTTATCACATTTATGGTTGTTCATCTCTACACATTAAATAAATGCAGGCTCCCATATAGGGGGTCAGTTAACTGCCTATGATAGTATACTGACCAAGGAGTTTCTCTCATGCACTCTCTCATATCTGGAGGCATTAAAATTCTTTCAAGATCTCTACAGTTTTGACAGTCATCCCCAAAGGAAGACTTTACTGTTTTCATTTATTTTCCTGTGAATCCAGCATGTCACATCTAATATATACCTTTTATTTTTTTCCATTATCTCATCTTCACACCCCATAAAGAGTAATTAAATTTTGTGAGGGCCTATAGGAGCTGGTAGGAATTTGCTGTTTTTAAATAATAACAGAAGCTAAAGTAAAGTATACAGTATACATACACGTGTATGTGCATTTGTGCATACAAATTATGACCCATTCTTGACTTTGTTTTCCATGCCAAGGAAATTATGATTGAGATGGTTGCGTACTATAAAATACTAATGACAAGACGGTGAAAACAAGCCCAGCATTTTTATTATGATGATTCTGAGCCATATCCCATGCATGTACCAGTAGGAAACAGACATGTTTCAAGGCAACATGATCAATGGCACCATCGACGTACCTGAGAGAAAATTTTAAAAAAAAGAAACCCCTAACATCATTGCAATTTACACCTAACTCCTGGATATTTGTTCATGTCAAGTATTATTGTTTTTAAATTGACAATCATCATATAACGTTTTACAGATCTAAATATTTCATGGGAGACTAAAACTTCCCTGGGGCATCCCCAATAATAAACTTTCGGCAGAAAATTTGGAAAGGATTATGGGCTTCAAGGAGGAGCTACTGCTCAGAGTAAATTCTCTTGTTGAGGCATTTAGTCCCTTAATAGGAATTTTCTGATCTGCTGTCACTCTTGTTCACACACCGAGCGTCCCTGCCTCTAAAACACTTGTCATTCTTTAATGGAAACAAAATAGTCATTGCATCCAGAGCCACAATGTCATTCCACTACCCCTTGCTGCGTCGGCAATAGTGAAAATGACAGAGCGGCTCTCAGTAGGGGTAATTAAAATGTAAATATTGATATTTTATTATTTGAAATTACTTTCCAGTGCGGCATTTAATATCTCTCCATCTGTGCGGCTCTGTTTAGCGGTCACTTTAGTGCAGCTCTGGGATACCAAGCAGCGGCTTGATCCCCGTTATGTCAAAATGCTTGTTGCTGCTTAATTTTGATATCTAATTAAGTGGAAAAGTACAGTCCACACTGTAATCCATGGCATCTTAACCAGCTGCTTGGGTATATTTAGAATTAATCTCCACTATGGAATCATCCTAATGTATGCAATTAAGAGTCTGCCGATGGCTAATTAGGTGTATTAGAATCAGGCAGCTTTTTTTTTCCCTCCCTCCCCCCCCCCCCCCTTTCATTTTGGACTGTTGCAGACGTAAGAGTCTCTGCCTGCAGAGGTAGTCTTAATGCTCCTCAGAACGAGTTAGGAAACAGTGCAACTTCCAAACAGATTTCAGCCATGGACAGGAACGTTTGCCTTTTCCTGTGCTCATTTCCTTGAATCAACCTCATATAGGAATTTCCAGGATTTCCTGGGTCTATTTGCACGATCTCAGTGACATGAAAAGGACTGGTCACAGTGTAGAGGAGAGGTGGGATACGAAGATAAATACACTTTCCAACAGATCAAAGCAGGGAGACTCCGGGGCAGTGCTCCGAGTGCCCTTGTTCATTTAGGGAGGAGAGGAATTATAGCGTGAGAGCTTTTTACCGCAGCTACATTTCCCTCCTCCATTCTACTTTTGAATGGAACACTGTCTCCGAAAGAGTTATTATAAGAGGCACAGGTTCGGTTTGTATATTATGTATCCGTGGTAAATACGACAGGCAGCCTTTTACTCCTGATAAGGACTCTGCATTCATGTGGTTGGGGGATTCCAAGAGCTGTGTTGTTTCATGTTTTTGTTTCTGTTTTGTTTTAATTTGGCCAGTTATCCAAATGGGGGGCAGTGAAGAGAGGAAGAAGGGAAGGCAGAGAGGACTCGAAGGGGTTGCCTCTATTGTCAATGAGAAGGTAACTGTAGCCTCCCCAGTGGAACGTATGCCAAGCCGTAATGACTTAGCTCTGCTTGAGCCAGCAAACACCAGCCGTGAACTTGGGAGTAAATATTCGTAAACAGATCTTCATTAGCCACCGAGAAAAATAGTGTGGGAGCCTGACTTTAAACCGAACTCTCGGGGCTAGAAATTCAGAGAAGCTGTTTTTTCATTCTGTCCAGAGCACAAATTATGCCCAGGTCTTTAAGCATAGAGAGTGAGGATTTCTAATATTATTTGAATGTGGAGTTTCAGGGTCAGCAAGCTGTAATTTCATATCTGTGACATGCATCTCATGGATAACATATTTCTCCTACGTTCTTTCATGAATACATATGACACTTTGTTTTTAATGGCCTGTGCTGTAAATCCTTTAACATGTGTTTATGCAAAAGACCTCCTGATTTTTTTTTCCTGCCTCTCCTCCTTCTCGGGCAGCATATGTTGGAGACACTGAGTTATAGTGTCTTTCTATTTGGGGAAAATCAAGAAAAGCACACCTGAAGGTTTTTTTGTTTTTGTTTTTGTTTTTCTGCTTTACTTGTAACTAGTAAGAAAGCGAGAGAAGGAGAGATGTTAGCGTTAACTCCACAAATACCCTTTCTTTAACAATTAGTGCTCTTGTTAGAATTTGTGTTTCTCTACCAAGGGACCAATTAGGTAAATCTGAAAAGATTTGAAGGCATGTTATTTAAAATTAAAATAGAAATTATAAGAGAACTCTCACGTAGAATCAGCTATTGGTCATTGCAGTGAAAGCACACGAGATGATCACAAATCTATTTTTTTTTTTTTTTGTAATTGGTAGCTGGCATGACATTTTCAAGTTTTTAGGTGAGCTCATGAAATCACCTAGGTTTTCATGATGCAAACGTCATTCTGTACATTAACATGCATGTAGCTGTGGCCTTCACGAATGGGAAAATAACAAAAAGAAAAGATAACCTGAGCTTTAAAGTCTGCAACTCTGCCTTCATTAATGCAAGCTGATGTACTGGGACAAACTCTGAACTCTCACCTTCTGTAGATAGGCAGTATTTAATCCAAAGTCAGACTGGGGTGGATCAAGCATTTCTCTTTTCCTTCTAATTTTCTCTTTTATGCTATCTCAGTAAATTTATATATACATATAAATATTTAACATAAATATTAAATATATATGTATATATTTAATCCTAATTTATCCAGTGTGTGGAATGTGCTTTTTAAATTCTTCAGTATCAGAATATTATGTTGGGTCACATATAACAGAAACAAAGCAACCATGGCTAACTTGCTATTTATAGATTTCCTTTAATGGTTGAATGTTCCCAAGAGAAGCAGTTAATCTTTTTTTTTTTTTTTTAAAGTTATTAAACTTTATGTGTGGGCAAAAGAAAAATACACAAAAATTCATTTTTAATTTAAAATCTGTTTTAGGTCAGAAACAGTAAAAAAAAAAAATCCAATATTAGAAATTATGGAGGAAAGTAAAACATGCCAAGAATTTGTTGTTTTTTAAAAAAAAGTTAACTAAAAGTTACAGTTGTGGTTGTTTCTCCAAAAGTTCTAAAGACTATTTGAGACACATTTATCTCTTGCTGAAGTCTGACAAATGACATGCTTTATTAATAATTTATTGGCTAGTTTATTAATGTTGGATGGTGAAAAAACATATATTTGACCCTAAAACTGATGTTAACAAAATTCATCTTCTTGTGTTTCTCCCCGTATCTGTATTTTAATTGGAAAAAACTATCGTCTCTAACAGAGATAACTTGTTTGCCCTTAAGCCCAAACTCTCAACTAAATGTGTATGAAAAATGGTGGGAAAAATTTCATACAAAAATCATGTGAACCTACTACCTGTCTGACTAACAGTGGTTTTGGCTCCCTGCTTGATTTCCTTAAGGTCCAACCTGACTTCTTATAGACTTAAATGGATCCTCTTTTACTCAGAATATTTCCGTAGGACCATCTCCAGCCATGCTTGTTCCTACAGCAGGTGGAAATGGTTCTCCTTCAAAATTATTCCATAGGAATGGATATACAAACCAGTTTGATAAACCTGAAACATGTCTAAATGGCATTTAAATTACATTAACACCTACTTGTACAGACACAGTGAAAGGTCATAACCGACAAGTACCGTCTTCGCTGTTTGTAAATGTCTAATTTGCTGCTTGAAAATGGGAAGGCACCTTACTCCCTTGACGCCGCTCAGTGGCTGTCGTGTTGCAGACACTCCTGACAGGTGAGTATTTACTCAGTGAGAATCCCATTGTTCGAAAATGGAGTGAGAGGGAGATGCCGTATGAATGCATTTTTCTTGCGTTGTCTTCTCTTTGCTGTTTTTGATTCAGGGAAAGGAAACCCAAGATTTCTCAATCTGCTTGCCATTTTTTTTTTTTCAAAGTGTGGAAAGTGCCTTTACTAGTTATTTGGGTTTTACAGAAACTAGATGTGGAATCTCTGGAGAATTTATGTTAAAAAAGTAGATCTACAGTTTTTTTTTTTTATTATTCCTGCAAGTGGAAAGAAGCAAAGCGTATTTGTTTTCATTCCTGACTCGGCTAGGATTTCAGAGGTTTAAAGTTCTAGCTACAGAGAATAAATTCACACGTTGTCAAAATAGTTAAACTGGTAGGAAAAAGTAGAGAAATTAATCATAGATACTTGTAAATAATAAAAGTCATTGTAACATTATCATGGAATCTGTTGTGAATGGTTATTTGTAAATATAAGAGAAGGCAGTTAGGCCATATGATTAAAAGGTCAACTTTAATTATAAATTAAAAAGGAACTAGCTGATGTTGAGAAAGGACTTTATCAGAGTTTAAGTGGCTCCAGAGGAAATCCTATATACTATACAGGTGCTTAGAAGCAAAGAGCTTTACATATAATCAGTGCTTTAATAAACACTTGTTGAATTATGAAAAAATAAATGAGGCGACTTTTTTTTGTTGCATATTCAGATTTTCTTTCCAGGGGAGGGACTGACATCTGGATGCTGTCTTCATTCCTAGTGTCCCATTCCTTTTGAAAGCCAGTCAATGAGTTGTTAAGGAATTATTCATTAATTGATTTGGCACATACTTACTGAGCACCTGCTATGTGGTAGGCACCGTTGCGGGTGCTAGGATTACAGCAAGGAACAAGAAAGAGAGGAGGCCTCCACTATTAAGAGCTCGGAGAACATGGCAACCCACTGGGAAAGATCTATCTGTTAGGTGGCACATCATCACATTCACTACATTACTTGCTTCTGTCTTTCCCCGAAGCTCCACTTTTATATTTTACAATTTGCACCTGTGCCCATGGATGTTACACAGGAACAACAATAATGGTGATAGGAATGGAAAGGAGTGTATGCACTTGATTTCGGAAATATAAAAAGGAAGATTGGTGATAGATCATTGAAAGCCTGCGAATGAGGCAGCAGGTGGATGATGATGCCATTAATCTGAGGAGTACTGGAGCTCTGGGGTTGGAAAAATGCGCCAGTTTTCAACATGCCAGTCTGTCTACAGAGGAGTTACCAGAAGAGGATTTTTCAGGAAATATGGCAGGAAAGGAAGAAAAGGGCCAAATAGTGAAAGAAATGCCATCCTGTGCCAGAGGGTTTCCATTTTGTCCTTCAGAGGGTGGAAGCCAAGAAAGGATTTTGGTCAGTGGATGGCATAGTTAGAATTCATATTTAGAAGAATGCTTGAATAGCCATGGGTAGGATGGAAGAAGGAAATACCAATATCCCTTTATCCCAAAAGAGATGATGGAGGTCTGGACCAAAACTGTGGGGAGGCAGGAAGGAGAGAAGTGATGGATACATTGAAGAGGATGTGTACAACCAAACACCAATCTTTCCTCCCTCACATGTACGTGCACTTTCATCATTCCTTATGGTACCTGCCTTTTTGTCCTCGTTGTGATCTAATTTACTTTTACTGTGCTGTAACATCTCAGAGGGTAGGGATTATATTGTACTCATCTTGTATATCCTAATGGATATACTGTGTAACTCTGAGCATGGTGCTTCACTTACCATAGATGCACTGAAGAGCAATTGATTTGAATCTTGTTACAGTGGAACCATTGGGAACTGAATAATGTAGGACTGGATACCCTTGGGAACATTTTTTCTCCTTTCTCATTTTACAGATGAAAAAGCAGGAACCAGAGAAGTTGACTCATTGCTCAGAGTTACACAGTTACTTGGCGGGAGCGGTGGCCCCCAGTGCTAGGTCTGCTAACTTCCAGTCCAGTGATCTTTACCTGAGGTGCTCACCATTACCCACACAGCCTTGTGCTTCATGTCAGTACTGCTCACGGTGTTACTCCAAATCACACAGCGTTGGAACTGGAAGCTTCTTCAGAGATGTCTAGTCTCCATTGCGCATTTGACAGATGAGGAGTCAACTGTGGGTCTGTATTAGTTTGCCGGGGCTGCTATAACAGAGTACTGCAAACTAGATGGCTCACAACAGAAATGTCTCTGAAAGCTAGAAGTCTGAGATCAAAGTTTTGGGAGGGTTGGTTACTTCCAAGGTCTGCGAGGAAGAACCGCTCTCAGCTTCTGGTGGCCCCAAGCACCCCTTGGCTTGTAAATGGCATTCTCTCTGTGTGCCTTCACATCATTTTCCTTCTGTTTGTATCTGTCTCTGTCTAAATTTCCTCCTTTTTAATGAAGCTACAGTCAGATTAGGACCCATCCTAAGGAGCTCATCTCAACTTGACCATCTGTAAAGACCCTGTTTCCAAATAAGGTCACATTCACAGGTACTGAGAGTTAGGATTATAACATCTTTTGGAGGGACACAATTCAACCCACAACAGAGATCAAGTTAACACTATTGGTTATAGTGTGGGTAGACCTAGAACCCACATCTCCAGACCTCAAGGTCACCGTTCCCCACGCTAGCCTCTTCCCTCATATATCACTCAATGGCAGTAAGTCCTTAGCTTTGGGTTATTTGACATTAATTATTTCCCACAGATTATTTAAAAGTCTGTGGAAATGTCTGTCATCCTACAGATCCTCAAAATTCAGATAGAGTCAACATGCATTTATTTTGGAGGCTTGATTTTTATTTTTCATTTTATTTTTTAAAAGATTTTATTTATTATTTGTCAGAAAGAGAGAGAGAGCACAAGCAGGGGGCGCAGCAGGCAGAGGGAGAAGCAGGCTCCCCACTGAGCAAGGAACCCGATGCAGGACTTGATCCCAGGACCCTGGGATCCTGACCTGAGCCGAAGGCAGACGCTTAACCCTTTTAAATCAAATATTAGAGCACGTTTGATGAGGGCTCCGAATTTTCCTGTGCATATCTGATGCACAGGCTGGATCGATCCTCCTTGGACTACTGGTCGGGGCCCTGTAACACCCTGTGGTATTTCTTGACCAGTCCCAGCAGTGATTAGGTAGAGTGAGTCAGAGTCAAGCACAGGATCTTTTTCTTTCAAACCAGAAATGTGGCTTCAAAATGAGCTTTTTTCCTACTCCATGTCCATCTAATCCCAAAGTGAGACTGAAAATGCCCTTTTACAAGATTTTTTTTTCTTAGAGTCCTACTTTATATGGCACTGCCTTCCTTTTTTCTTCATGGTCAAACAAACTTAAGTCACATCAAAAAGGACACTTTCCAGGCAGAGCTCTCTTGTTTTCAACTAGTACAAAATAAAAGTTGAAGGAAAAGAAAGCCATTAGGTATCGTTCCTTTAAAGCAGCTCAGCCTATACCTTTCTCCGTGCCCTCCAATAATTTGTCTTTCTTCCTGGCTTAGATGAAAGGATGGGAGAAGTAAAGTTGAGGTCAAGTAACAGGGAGTTTGGGGAAAGCTAAAGGAGTATTTTTAGGCCCCCTGTAATCATTCAACAGTAGGTGGGTAAGTGGGATTTCCACAGAGGAACTGTACACTTCATCTAGATATTCTCTGTATTCTTGTATTACAGTCATCTGCCCCATATCTAGTCCTTTTGTCAAAGCAGGTTGGCAGTTGTCACCCTCCCACACTCACAGAAACAAAACAACAACGACAACAAAAAACCCCTCTGGTCACCATTTTGAGGCTTCCCTGAATAGCCACTTGGAAGATCTTTCTTTAGCTGCTATTATACTTTTAATTTTTCTAGCAAGCTGGCCTTGGAAACAAGGAACAATTACTAAAGATAGCATTTCACAAGTGCCATGGAGGCATGTTTTTAATTTCTGTGCCCATGAGTGGACTAATTGAAACTTCCTCTGGCTGTTCCCATCATCAGCATGAGTGGTCAGTGGCTAGTTGCATCTGTAAACTCAGTTAACAGTGATAATTCTGTCCTGGACTAGTAGATACTGCTTTTATGATTCTATTCTACCCTCCTTTTAATTTATCACCATCACCTAGACTGTTTGCTAAGTTTTATGGATGGTGGTCAAGTTTGCCACATAGATGGAATTTTTTGAATTGGAGTTCTTTCAGATTTTCACATTTGTCCTATGAAACCACTATTTTAAAATAATGGTTTCAGGGTGCCTGGGTGGCTCTGTCATTAAGTGTCTGCCTTCGGCTCGGGTCATGACCCCAGGGTGCTGGGATCGAGCCCCGCATCAGGCTCCCTGCCCCGTGGGAAGCCTACTTTTCCCTCTCCCACTCCCCCTGCTTGTGTTCCCTCTCTCGCTGTGTCTCTCTCTATCAAATAAATAAATAAAATCTTTAAAAAAAATGAATAAAATAATGGTTTCATAAAATCTCTGTGAATCCTACTTGGAGTATAAGAATGGGAATAAAGAAACAGAGTTATCAGGGAATCAACAAATGTTGAAAAACAGAATCAAATTCCAAGAAGGGGAGCTGTCCCATTTTTGTCAGTTATTCTTGTATTTGACCCAAACTAATTGAAATGGAGTCTGAATTATTGAAATCTGGTTTATGGTCAGACTGAAAGAATAAAGACTCAAAGGATAATAGATAACAATAATTAGATATTGTATCTAATGCTTACGTGCTAATGTAATAGGTAATATTTGTCATCCATAATAAAGTTTTCAATAAAGTGCTTCTGATAGCACCAAGTAAAGATTCCAGCTTTCACGTTTGCACTTGACCATCTGTACTTGCCTAACTCCAGCCCCTGCTGAGTGCCAGCCCATAAAGTCCATCTCTCTAAAAAGCAGACTAGAATAAAGGTCTCTCTATAGATGTTAATTCTGTATATTCTATATACACACACAGTGCAACCCCAGAGCTGTGTGTTTTGTGAATCATACAACACATGGTATGTTGGCTCATACATGAAAATAGCAACTGGCTGAAAAATAAAGTTTATCTCGAACAAGGGTTATGCATCTGTGTATCTGTTGGTAGCTAAGACCAAACCTTAGTGCTATTGTGATTCTTTTCTCCCCTAGTTCCTGTAAACATTGGGTTTATTTGTATGGGAGAGAAAGAATCTAGCTTGTGCCACAGTGCTCACTCAGCTTCTCTCAGTGAATTTCGTTTACCATCTCGGTGAGTCATTACGGCATAATTACAGTTCTGGCATGATATGCTATTTGTTGAAAACTGTCAATTTTTTGTGGAAGAGAGAAACTACAGTTCAAAAACGGTGAGCAGGCAAATCAATGCCATGATTAACTGATATTAACAGACACCCTGAAGATTTAAAATGCTTGCTCTCTGTTTCAAGGAAGCAGCCGAGAAGAAAATGCCTAGCAGGGGTTAAACCCCAATGCCTGCACTGCAGCCTATTTCTGTCAACACTCCGCTCAGGAAATAAACATTTATGCTTTCTGAAATGAAAGTGTATTTTTGAAGACTAGCCGTCAGATATTTTTTGCCCTTCACACTTTCAAATGCTTAGCCTTTTCTGTAAGTTGACTGCAAAGTGCATCAGTTTGCCAGGCTAAAAAAAAAGTGTTGACAAGTGCCCATGGTACCACTGTCATCCTCCAAAGTTTCTAGGGGAAGGAGGCAAGAGGGTTGGCACAAAACATACTTTCTTCAAGCCTATTACTTCAGGGGTACCTGCCTCTTGAGATGCTTTTCAATCCTTCCAAATGATGTTATTCCCAACTGTCATCTGGTTTATTTGGAGCACGCTGCATTGCAGATAAACATGCTATTTAACAGTGGGTCAAGGTAGAGAGTCATTCTGCTAGCAAAATGCCCGAGATACATTAAATGGCACTGATTCCAGGATGGAGACGAAGAGAGATCAGGATTGTCAGCAATATGCATGGAATGGGCCATGGCTGGGGAGGAGAAAAAAATGTGCCATGTATCAGTGTATTTTAAAAAGCTGTAATACGGCTGGACATTTAAAACTATAATCTGTCACACACCAAAGATTAAGATCCCGGGATGTACAAAACATGAAGTTCGAGCAACACAACAGCGAAGCATATTTTATTTCACTTGGGAGAGAGGTAGCTAAATGGTGTAGGTGCTGAGGGCCTCTCATTTGTAGCCCGATTGCTATAAAACACCGCTAAGCACCGGGCACAGGTGCACACAAGTAATTGTCATTTGGATACAAGCACGGGTACACCAAGAGAGCCATTGTGCTTTTAGAAAATTCCTTAAACTCAGCTTATTTTAGATCTTGGCCATTTAGGCTTTTATACTTTGCTCAGGCGTGCTGGTCAAAATATTATCTTATCCATGTCGTTATGTATGGGAAGTATCTATGGCG
Source organism: Phoca vitulina (assembly GCF_004348235.1). Classification (NCBI taxonomy): domain Eukaryota; kingdom Metazoa; phylum Chordata; class Mammalia; order Carnivora; family Phocidae; genus Phoca; species Phoca vitulina. Next base: position 9,150,823 of record NW_022589729.1, read on the forward strand.
AGCACTCCTGCAGGGCAGGTAGAAGTTTGTGGCATTCAGATGTTAGCTCTGTTACGTACTCCGCCTCCTTCATGACCAGGTGAGCACAACAGTCTCCTAACAAGGCTGTGTCACTGTCACCCAGGTATTTGGGCACGAGAGCTCTTTGTGCCAGCTTCCAGAATGCAGAGGTGTGGTAGGAAAGGGTTAAAAGTATTGTGATTCAGCTCTTTCTAGAGCACGAAGAGATAAAAGTCCAGACTTTTATTTACATTCTGGAAAGCATGGATGGTCCCTTTTCCTATCGTTCTTGCAAAATTACACTTCCTTTAACCAGCTGAAATAGATGTGAGGACATCAAGCAAGCAAACTTGTCAAACCTTTTGTGCTGTATCCATCTCCCCATCCTCCCTGGCCTTTTTCTTTTTATTTCATTAAGAAGTGAAAGAAAAAAGTTAGGTCTATAGGAAGGATTCTCTCTCTCTCTCACACACACACACACACACACACACACACACACACACACACACACAGTCATCGACAGAGAGCCAACAAATTGCAGGATCAACCTAGGAAAAAAATGAAATTTTATTGTTTTTTGCTTAATTAAACCCCAAAGAAATGTGTGAAACCTTGTTATGGCTGAAAATTGCACATTTGTAAATCACAGGGACAAAAGGGCCCCTGTGCAACTTTAAAGTTTCCGTGCACGTAACTGTCGATAGCGTGCCTTCTCCATCATCAGCACTAAATTCACATTGATGCCTCTTTTCTTCTCCGTATTGATCCTTCCATGAGAACGTAGATTTGTATCTGTTAATTAATGCGTCCTGAAACAGCATTTGTATTAATCAGGCAGATAAGAAAAATTGGATGCCTGCATCCTCTTGACAACCGTAAAAGTGCTGGGCCTGATAAAATCGTGGACGGACCTCAATAAAAAAGTTCCTCCTTCCACTCAATAAACTAATCATCCTGCTTTTAATTATTCGGCAGAAAGATGTGTGGAGATTGGAGAATGTGTAAATCTATTTACTAACAGCAGTGTCTGGGAGGGAGAATAGGGCTGTCACAGGAAGGTGCTCTGGGCGACGCACTCTGTCCATCTGCTGCAGCAGAAAAAACTGCTTGGGAGCATGAAAAGGAGCAAGCACACGAAGGCAAAGGGAGAATACTCATCCGTTTTGGCTCATAACTTCCTAAGATGATCATTTATTTCTTCATCTGTTTCATTTACAAAACAAATCCCAACCGTTCCCTTTGCTTGAGTTAGATATTTGGATGTGCGTCGCATCTCTTTTCTTGGGGGGGGGGGGGGAGTGGGATAGCAAAAGGAGCAATATTGGTTTGTTTGCTGTGAGTATAACAGTCTCAAGATCGAAAGCAAATGGAACCTAACCTAGTCAGACTAGGTCATTATTTTTCTCTTTGGACTCTCTCTTGAAAATGTTACCACATGTTTTAGCTCTAATTCTAATAAGAAATTTATGTAACCCCACAATGGGATGACCAAAAAAAGAAAAGGAGTGGAAAAAGAGAAAGAAGGATTGACGACGCCAATTCAAAAGAAGATCTGTCATGTAATATGTAAATGGCTTGATAAACAATGAAAGAGATGCTTTTTACACATGTCTTAAGACCCGCCTTTAGTAAAAGCTGGACTAATCCCTCTTGATGATTTTATTAAACACTCCAGTTAATGGTGCCAAGTGGCAAACCACTAGTTTTCACCAACAGGGCAGGAAATCATTTTCTTTTCCTCATTGTGCAGTAGTTTCTAATATCACATGGGATGGGAACAATTTGATATGAATAAAAATGAGACAAAAGCAATGACCATAAACAGGAAACTAAGAAGATTGGGCAGCAGTGGATAGTAATGATTTGGGTAGCAGGGTCTAGAGAAGGAGTGAAAATAGATTTTATAAGTTGCATTATTAAAATTTTCTCCTTCTATAGAATTATTGGTGGCAGGATCTTAAATCATAGTACTATTGTCCTCAGTAACCGTAGGGGTGGTTGCTCACCCTTGGAATCCCTGGGCATTACCAATCCCTGGGCATAAATTATTATTAGAAATGAAAGTGAAGATTTAAGAAACATTTATTTTTTAGAACTCTTGGAAAAAGTATGTGGCTGATCATCAGGTATCTTCACTAAGACTTCTGTTTAGAATCCAGATCTAGTCCCTCTGAGATATAAATAAATATTTTTACTCCTGACTAGGTTTAATTTTACTACTTCCTCTTTCGCTATTGAACCACATTTTCTTTTTCATTTTTTTGCATGTTTTCTTAAGCTCACAAGGAACTTTAAGCCTGTATGTGTGTTATGTGTGAATTCAGACCAGATTGTTCGTGAAGAATTAAAGGACTCATCCAGATATTTCAGATAAAAATACTATTTAATATAGCTACATTTATTGAATGCATATTATAAATTAGTATTTTGCTGGGTGTTATTTTGTATGTCCCCAAAACAAAAATTGAGGTGCAAGTAAATTGTCTTGCTCACGGTGAAAGAGCCAGTAGCTCAGCGGGGCCAGTATTTAAACTGAGGATCTGGTTCTGCCTATATCCTATCCATGGAACTCCAGTGCCACCATATTTAACTTTTTAAATAACTGGATCTTAAGAAGAAGAATAAACTGCAGCTTTTTGATTTGGTGGAGAGGCCAAGCTGCTAAGTATTCTACTCTCTTTTATACCAATAAACACCACTGTAAGAGGAATTCATGTTATATATCAGTGGGTGCAAAATATCCAGTTAAGAAGGCTCTTTGGGGTGTACGAATGCTCATTATTCACTGAGCATCTGACTATTACAATGAGAAATGTTTCCAAATTGCACTCTACGGTGTGAGTCTAAACTGTTTGTTTTCCTTTATTTGGGAGCTCTTTTTTTTTTTTTTAACTTTTATGTTGTTTATCAATAGTAGTTGTTAGACATGAAGTGGATGAAAATCTGACTTCCTGAAAGACATTCATAAAAACTGTAGCCAGAAATCGATTATATTTAAAGGCTACATATTATTTTCTTCTGAAATGAAAGAAACAAACCTACTTTTCTGTTATAGTCACCTCACCTGTGTCTATAAAACCTATAAAAAACGCCAACAAATTGAACTGGTTTGTGACTTTTACTTTGCCATTCGCAAAATGATCGGGAAAATTTAAGAGCATCTAATCAAAGCTCAGCATAATTTTGAGCACTGATGCAGAAGCCGACTACCATATGAAACTAATGTTGCATTATGAAATTATGGCTTTAAAGTAACTTGATCTGCCCATCTTCCCATGCAGGCTTCTCCACGCTGTCCCTGGCGGACCAGATGAGCCTTCTGCAGAGTGCTTGGATGGAAATTTTGATCCTTGGTGTCGTATACCGATCTCTTTCATTTGAGGATGAACTTGTCTATGCAGATGATTATATAATGGATGAAGACCAGTCCAAATTAGCAGGCCTTCTTGACCTAAATAATGCTATCCTGCAGCTGGTAAAGAAATACAAGAGCATGAAGCTGGAGAAAGAAGAATTTGTCACCCTCAAAGCGATAGCTCTTGCTAATTCAGGTTGGCATATTGACATGGTCATTGTTACATTTTTTAATATTTCAGTTTTACCCTTCCCTCGACTTCTTCTTCAGGGATTTGCTAAACCCAGTTGTAAATTCTGTATGAGACAGCAAAATTATAGTCATTACAGCTTTCTAGTGAAAAGTTAGAAATAAGAGAAGTCCACTTGAATTATTTTTATTATATTTACTTCTTGAAAGTGGTGAAACTTTTACCAGCCTGTGCATTTCCTAACTTGTAGTGTAAATGGACAGTCTCGGGACAAAATTACCTCCATTGTCTTGTAGGCACAAGTGAAAGTAAGTGTGCACGGTGGGTACGCAGAAAGCACTTTTCCCCCCTCATAAATGCACATTTTGCAATTGGAAAAACATATGTAGTGTTGTTTTTCATTTTGCTTATCAAAGAATACTCTTGTTTTCTTGTATTCTGGAATTCTGCAGAAGGCAACTTCTGCTGGAGTATTTCTCTGAGAGGTCCACCTATGCAGTAAGGGTTAAGAATTATGGGAATAAACAGTCTTTACATTTGAACTGAAACGTACTAAAATAGCAATCTCTGATAAGTAAAAATCATTGCTGCTTTGTTGTTTTTCCCTTTGTGCCTCTCCTAATGCTTTATTGTGGTCTTAAGTCTCTTTTAGCATTTGCATATAGTTCAGGATAGATCCCTCCTTAATGACGTGCCGATCTTTAGATACCTGCGTGTCAATAACGTGCTCTGATGCTATGTACCATTGACAGTCACACCGTGCCCCTCCATCTGCTTTTGTTTTGACCCTATCTTTGAACTTTATCTTGGTTGCTGGCCAGTAGTTTTCCCTTTAATTACAAGAAGGAAACTGTCAATAAAATCTGTTAAATGGGATGCAGTGAGTGGCTTGAATGGGCGGACGGCTATTTGTTCAAATTCTGCAGCATTCAAGGTATTGACAGTTTGTTTTCTGGGGCCATATGTGACGATCAATCTCAGGCTGGGCTCAGCCGCGCTGAAAAATGAAAAACCAGATTGCTTTTGCTTACTTGTGGATGACGACTTTGTGATTTGGCGCGGTCCTAGTGAGATGAGACCCTTCTGCCCAAATTGCCCCCGTGAGAGCCAGGGACGCGTGACTGTTTTTAGAAATAATTTTTAATTGATTTTGTAATTAACAGTTCATCTACAATATTGATGCATGCATCCTTGGACTGATAGGAGGGAAATTGTTTTCAACAATGAAGTTGTACTTTCCTATTTGTCTTCATAATGGAGTTTAGCATTGCATACTTTTAATTGCTGAGCACACTGTTCACCTCCCTTTTCCTTCTCCCCTGTGAAACTGTAACATAGGTTTCTTTATGACAAGTGGCACTGTTGATGCAAACATCTCAGATGCCCCGGGTCTGGCTCTCTAGAAGACCAAAGTGGGAGATGGGAGAGAAATTTTCCGAGAATTTATTAGTTTGCATGGACTTCGTGTTATAGCATCTCTCATCATCAGATGAAAAATTCTGTAGCAATGGTTTGGGGAAGAATTTCTGTTTGGTAGTCATATAGTGATTCTAATTGAAAACGTCTACTTGGTCAATTATGTTTAAAATCCAGCAAGCATGTTTTATATCTTTTATATTACATAATGCTTTTTTAAATTATTAACTAATTGTGAGTGCTGAGCAATGCTAAAACTTGATCAAGATTGCTAAAATCTTATAATTTTAGGTGTTAGATATATACTTTATGGCTGTGGATTGTAATTTAGAGTACCTGAATTAATTAGTAGCAGCATTTCTGTCTGTTGTTTAGAAGTATAATCATTAGTGTTTTGATATGTAAATATTCAAATACCACAGACTCTGCTGTTAGAAGGAGGAAGTGACCTACTTGAGAGCAATGACTGGTGATCAGAAAGTCTTTAAAGAACTCCTTAGTTGGTTTTCTTGTTTAAAACCAGAAATGGTTAACAGGCCCTCTCTTTTTTCTCTTATACTGGTAGTGAGTAACATTAACTTCTTTCAGGAAATTTCTCCATGTCACAAAGTTATTCTGCAAATGCTTGTAACTTTTTTTAACTTCTCAATACCAAGAAAAGTTAATTGAATCAGAGTTCATAATAAAGGAGAAAAGATTAAGGATTATATTGATGTCTAAATTGTGCCACCTCTCGTGTGCTATATAAATATGACCCTTCTCTCCTGCATTCAACCCCCAAACCGCACCATTTTAGCATGGGATAAACCACTCAGAAATCTTTTCTTTTTTTTCATACTGTCAATATGATGCTATTTTATTCCATTTTTTGACCATTACTTGGATGACAGTAATAAAGTTATAGATTCATTCTTGCTTAGATCCAGTGATTCTTAAACTGCTCAAAAGTACATCAGTATGAAAAATGGTTTCAAAGATACCCTAAAAAGCTCATAGTTTTTCTTTCAATAGTTAGAAATTTCAGATGAACGTGAGTTTTTGTGCAAAAAAAAAAAAAAAATTCGATTTTAGTGTTATATTTATAGGTATCTTAGCATTCCCTTTATGGCTGTAGGTATTAACAACCAATGTCTCATTAATCTCAATTTCAGCTTATTTTAAACATCTGCCTTTATTCAATAATTATTAATATTGTGCTTATGCTCAGGAAACAGAGAATTGTCTTCTTGATAATACCTGTCATATATTTTTGTAGCTCTGTTTCTGACATATGTGAATTCAGGAATACTTACAGCACCAGGAACACCACTGGAAGAACTTTCCCTATCTTAAAGGATATGGGCAAAAACAAACAAACAAACAAAAAAAACCCAAAAAAACCAATATATTATGAACCAATACTGTCATTCTCACAATCAAATATTTGGAAACCCCAAATAATTGTCCCAATTATTTTTGAAGGTAAGAAACTCACAGGCTCACTTAAACTATATACTTTCTTACTTTTGAGCACCAGCTTTCTCTTAGGCAGTTATTTTCTCCCTGATACATCTTTGTGCAATTGAATTTATTTTTTTAAATTAATTAATTAATTAATTTTTAAAAAAGATTTTATTTATTTATTTGACAGAGAGCACAAGCAGGGGGAGCAGCAGAGGAAGAGGGAGAAGCAGACTCCCCGCTGAGCAGGGAGCCCAATGCTGGGCTCGATCCCGGGGCCCAGGACCCCGGGATCATGACCTGAGCTAAAGGCAGACACTTAACTGACTGAGCCACCCAGGTGCCCCAGGGTGCAATTGAATTTAAAAAGGAAAATCTGAGTCACAATGTTAACATTGTAATAATGTTGTTAGGCCCCGTTCTCTCATCCATACACCAAGAAGTTAGACTCATCTCTAGAATTCTTTCCATTTGGGGAGTTTTATGATTCTATAATTAATTTTATGTCTTCATTGGAAAATTTAGTGAAATATTACTACATGCATTTTGGGTAAGATGATTTCATGTGATTCTGTTGTCTCAGTTTGGTTCTGTTGATTCTTATGTTTAAGAATTTGTTTGAAACTATTATCACTGGCCCCAAGGAGATATATTCATTTTTATATAGTAGAAGACTAAAGCACTTTAAGAGTAAGAATTACTTTTAGTCTGGTCATTCTCTTTTGCTCACAAGGCCCTCCAGCTTCACAGCTGTCACTCATCCCAAGTGGTATCCCCAGCCCTGCCTCCAACCTGGAGCCCTGTGAGCCCAACTCATTCAAGAATAAACAGAATCTATGCTTAAAGCTGACTTTTCTTTTTATTTCTACACCATACTTCTAGGATAATAGCATCTGTTGATATAAAGCTGTGAGTAATATTTTGGTCATCAATTTCAAATCATAAGTAATTATAACCACATCCTGACAGTATTTTGTTCTTGAAAACAAATGTTTGATGTGTAGAATTGTGATATAATTTCAAGGGATAGAAAGCTTATGATTACTGTAGGAGACTGGAATGAGGGCCATCTTTAGTCATATAAGTTTGGTCTCGTTTTTCAGTCTTTTTTCATTATCTCTCCCTTGGGGTAGCCTTTTTAGATATTTTTTCTTAATAAGTCCCCAATGAAATATTAATATCATGAAAATATGTATCTGTTTGTGTACTGGATAGATATGCATTTTACCTAAAAAGAGAGATTTTCCCTACTTTCCAATTCCAAATTTTACTTCCTTTAAGAATGCGTGCTTTAATCACATAACTGTTTTCTTGTCTGTAACATGAGGCAGGTGAATAATGTCTCATATTGTTAAATGGCCTAAAATTTTTATGTCAGTGACTTTTGAGTGAGGGCCGTGAGTTTGGTCACATATTTTGTGTGTGGTTATGTGTGTATTAATGCTGAATTTGTAATATAGGGATATTAACATCTTCATGGATCTGAACAATTAGTATAAAAGTGAAAAACCTCTTCAGTCCCTTAGTATCTCCTGGGCCCTCAAACACAATTTTATTGAAATTTTGACTAAATTTGCTGATGTGATATTCTAGACCTAGTTTTAGATATTGATCAAGTGATTATCCTTTTTTTAGAATCTTTCTGTAGACACTTCTTTTTTTTTCAGTTTTTGCTGGGGAATCTCATTTGATTTCCATGACATGCCTGTGAGGTAGACATGTCCAATAGCATTTTTGCAGGTAACTGAAGCAAGCTGATAAAGATGTGTTACCACTATGAGGCAGAGGGTTGGACCCTCTGTCCCTTGCTATCAATAAGCTATTTCTATTCCACAAATAAGTAGATACAACGTCTTTAAAAGGATCAACACAGAAGACTAGCCAATGCAATTTTACATCTGCCAACCGAAATTAGTACTTTTAATTTAGTTTAGAATTTTGCACTCACTTTATCTTGCTGTCTTCTTGGAGTTCCCGTAGTATAAAACCACTCTTGAAAGTGATAAAAAAGATTTGGAAACAAAATGTTTACTACCTTTATAGGATTTAATAAGAAATAAGTATAGGTAGGTCTTTTGTGGCAGGTAGATATTTATATTTAACTTTTACCCAGACCAAACCATAATTACTACTCTCTGGGAAATCAAAATTATGATTTTCCATCTTCTAGTCTACTTTTCTTTGGTTTTTGCTCAAATCTGCCATCGCTATTTGGATTATTTCAGTTTTGCTTAAGATGATATAATTGAGTTGAAGTGGGTGGTGGTTTTATTTAATGTAACCTTTTAATTTCATACCTATTATGATATATCAAATTTTTATGTAAAAAGTAAAGGTAGGTTTTCAAGTGTTTCTTATCACGTTCAGTGATCGCTATGCCTTGACATAGTGTAAGAAATATTTGCTGCAAGTGTCTGTGCTTCCAACTGCGTAATAAGCACATAAATACAATTGCTTTACTTCTAGAGAATGACATAATATAACATTATTTTCATTTACAGATCTTAAGATAATGACTAATCCCTTATAAAAAGGTCATTAGCATGGTGCAGATCATTTATGATATTGTGGAAGATTGAAATATTTACCACCCAAGTTGTTATCAACATTCACTTGTTGTTTTAAGATTTACTTACTCATTTATTTGAGAGAGAAGGAGAGAAATAGAGAGTGCATGAGTGGGGGAAGGGGCAGAGAGAGAGGGAGAAAGAGGAAGCAGACTCCCTGCTGAGCAGGGAACTTGATTGGGGTGGGGGTGGGGTCCTCCATGTCAGGACCCTGAGATCATGACCTGAGCCCAAATCAAGAGTCAGACGCTCAACCGACTGAGCCACGCAGGAGCCCCTCAACATTCACTTATTGAGTATAATTGTCTTTATCACTTCTAGTAGAGGGAGTTAGAAAGCTCCTGGATAGGTGTTAGGTATTGGAGGGAGAGAGAGGCCTTGAGTACTTGTAGAGAAATAAGAGTCTTAGCAGGGAATTCCGATTATGCAAGGTAAACAGAATAATGGGAACAATAATTTGGGATTTATGAGAGGGAAGCTGGGAGGAAAGAAACCAGGGGCTCTGGATCTGTGGTTCAACCCCTAATATAAACACAGTAGAGGAGTGATTTGTGGGGCTGGTATAAATGTCGAAGTCTGGCTTGATAGCCAGAGCCAGAAATGAGGAAAATAGTCCTCCCCCCAAAATGTGTGTGTCTCAATGGAAAGCTATAAAATCAGTTCTGTTCTCGCCGTGATAAAGCGCGTAATAAGAATTGTTATTACTATTTCCAACATTAGAATTATAATTTTCCTGCATTAGGAAAGACCTAAAAAGTCTTTTGATCCAACCTCCTAGTTGGTATGTGAACAGCTTCCTTGGCATTTTTGCCAAGTGTTTCTGCCGGCTTGCTCGGAATTCGGCTTAACTCACTACTTTCCAGAAGGGACCATTCCATTGGAAGTTTCTCACTATCCCTCTCTCCGTCTCTGTCTCTCACCAATTTAATATGAAATAAAACATAGATTTAAAAGAAAAACACACCCAAACAGGATGTATAACTTAAGGAGTGCCTTAGTTTTCTATGGCTGCTCCAACCAATTGTCACAACTTGGTGACTTTAAACAGTACATATTTATTCTCTCACTGTTCTGGAGGTCAGAAGTCCAGAAGCATTTTCATAAGGTTAAAGACTAGATAAAGACAGGGCAGTGATCCTTCTGGAGGCTCGAGGGGAGGACCTGTTTCTGTGCCTTTTTCAGCTTCTAGAGTGACATTCCTTGCATTGCTTGAGTTACATCGTTTCCTCCATCATCAAAGGCAGCAGTTTAGCACCATACCTTGCCTTCTTCTTCCTTTGCCTCCTTTTCATAAGGATACTTTTGACTTCATTGAAGACCCTCCTGGATAATCTAGGAGGTAACATTCAGCTTCCAGGGAGGGACCACCTGGGTATCTTGGGGGCCATTTTGCTGTCCGTCACGATGGCAATATGAGCAAGGATGGAAAATGAAAATTTATTAGATATCCCAGAAACCCCTCCATGTGTCTTGTCCCAATCTCACCGCCTGCCCCCCCCTTTCCCACAAAAGTAATCACTATCCTGTTGTAGTTTTTATCACTTCCTCATGTCTCATTATGACTTTATCACTAAATGTGTATCCTCAGACATGATAGTTTAGTCTTGCCCACTTCCAAAAAAAATTTTTTAATGGAGTTTTTAACTCTCCTTTAATCTAAAAGTTCATCTTTCATTTTCATTTTCTTCCAATTTCTCTGTTGAAGAAGCCAGGGCATTTGACCTGCAGAATTTCCCACAGTCTGGATGTTACAGATTGCATACTCTGGGTGCAGTTCATCATGTTTCTCTGCCCTTTGCATTTTGTGCAAATTAACAACTGGATCCAGAGACTTAATCAGGCTCAGGTTCAATCCCTGTGACACCTGTAGGCAGTGAGCTGTTCATTGGGAGGCATACGGCGTCCGGTTGTCTCTGTGCTCTGTGAGCAGCTATTGATGCTCATTACCTAAATCCATTCATTGCTGGGGGTTGCAAAATGATGATCTTTGATTTTCTTTCATCTCTTTTTTACATTCAATCATTGGGATACTTATTTATATAAATCTGTATGTATATATATATGTATATATATATGCTTTTTCTCATCTCTTATTGATGACTGATGATTCAGTTTATATAGGAGCTTGATTCTTTCCCTTCATTTGCCAGTTTTCAAAATAAAGAATTGATGCCCTATCTTTTTAAAATGTCATTATATTCAAATTTATTTAAACATATTTGGTGGATTCCTTCCTTCCTTCCTTCCTTCCTTCCTTCCTTCCTTTCTTCCTCCCTCCCTCCCTCCCTCTCTTACTTCCTTCCTTTTTCCCTCCCTCCTTCTCTTCCTTCCTTCCTTCCTTCCTTCCTTCCTTATTTCTTTTCTTTAGAGAGAGAGCTCAAGTGGGGCAGTGTAGGGGGAGGTGGAGAGGGAGAGAGAGAATCTTAAGCAGGCTCCATGTCCAGTGTAGAGCCCAACACAGATCTTGATCTCAACCTGAGATCATGACCTGAGCTGAAATCAAGAGTCAGACACTTAACCAACTGAGCCACCCGGGCATCCCTATTCAGTGGATTTCAATTAATTGCAATTATAATCCTTTTGTGGAAGCTCAACTTGTCCCATTTTGGGTCAGCAGGAGTCTCTTCAGGTTGGCTTCTGGAATCTTTCTGAATGACTTAGTAGTTGTAGATAGTGTTCTTTCTATCTACTATAAGATGTTCCATACTTATCTTAAATATTTCCCAGCTGAAGCCTGGAATCTAATTATAAGCTGGGTACTAGGTTGCTCATTGCTAATTATTGCATTCCTGGCTTGGCCATCCTTCCTAGGCCTTCTCCGTGGACAGAGCTAGGAACACACAGAATCCTGATTGTGTGTGTGTGTGTGTATCTTGGGGATACCTTGTCACTTAGTTTCGTTTGTGAGTGTTGTCTATGGGTTTTTAGTTTGGCCATCTAGTTCTGTTTTTTTTTTTTTTTTATGTGCAGATTTGGAAAGATTAAAATATCTTGCTGCCGCCACTGCCATCTTCCTAGAAAGTTTATGATTGGCACCATTTTTTGAAATTTAGGGTCAACTATCTATGTCAATCAAGAGCTAGTTTGCATTACAGTCACCCAATGTTCCTCAGTACCCAGCCGATGGCAGCCAGGAGGGTCGCTCTGTTAGGCTCCGTATATATTGCAGATAAAAATTTTGAGATCAAATTATCTTTTAGGAAATAGACCTTTGCTCACTTCTCCATCTTTTCCACCATGTGGTGCTTCATTCCTTTAGTGATTGGAGAGTCCCATCTGCTCACCCCTTATTACCCTATTCATGTGGGCAATTGACAAATCTTCTTTTGCAATGACTCTGAGTCTCACCAAATTTTGCAGCTGTAGGTGTGAGGATATTTAGCTCCCTTCCCAAAGTAGTGATCTGAACTAGACATGTTCCTTTATGGTCCCACTTCACAGAATAAAATATTGGAATTCAATGAAGGGGTTCTATTTTATTATTAAGTGTTGAAATTTAATATATGGTTGACAATACGTGCATCATGTGAACACTGGTTATCTTTTGAAATCTGGATTCTTTTAGAATAGCAGTCTGGTTTTGTAGTTCACAACCCTGGCTTGGCTGTAGAAGCACCTAGATATTTAAAAAATACAGATGATGCCTTGGATCTAGTTAAAATTTTCTGTTTAATAGGTCTGGACTTGGGCCCAGACATCCTTGTTTTTAACCACTCACCCAGTGTTTTTAATGGATAGGCTCACCGTGTCTACTTAGTTCCTAAGCCTATGATTCCCATGATTAATTTTCACTGGTTTTCATTAGCACAATACTGGGACCATTTCCTTTAAAATATACAGTTAAAAAGAAACCAGCTCCAACAACCAAAGCTAAATAATTACATAAATTAATGCCAGTTCTATTGAGCCTAGCATAAATATATAAATGTAGCCCAAAGAGCAAAACAGAGATTAAAGCCACAGAGCCAGAACTTGAACTAGGATCCCTAATGGAGATTAATATTTTCTTCAGCAGTCTGCCAGCTGAATCATGGTCTAATTAAATAGTTCAGATTTAGTGAGTTTGCATTTGAAGTATTAGCAGATCCGAGAATGGGTAAAGCTAAAATGAGTTAGAATCTTTTCTGTAAATGGGAAGTTAAATTATCATAGTAATTTGATTAAATCATTTTTAAATCTCTCAAGCTAAATCACAGCCTTTAAAGAATAGTTTGAAGTCTTAATTGCTGTTTGTGAGCATATCTCTCTGCTATTTGTTCTCGCCTCATTTCCTGTGACATCCTATAATATATCTCCTGCTGGGCAAGAGTAGTGGGGAAGACAAGGCTTGGGGTGGGGGCTGAGGTGACTCTGCAGTCCCTTCAAGTATTTAAAGATCTGCCATGGAAAAGAAGGACATTTATTCTGTATCGTTCCAGTATTTAGAACCAGGACCGAAGGACGGATGTTGTAGACAAATTTGGAAAAATCTGAGGAAGACATTTCTAAGGAGCAGTTCTGTCCCTTATAAAATAGAATGTTCTACATACATCTGGAAATGTCTTCATTAGGAATGTAGAGAAGATTCTTGATGAAGATGGAAGGTTGAATAAAATGGACTCAGAAGATCATTTTAACTCATTTTCTTTTTTAACAAAGGAAATGCCACATGCAGTGGTATGCATTCTAGCAGCATATTTTGATACAAAGAAACCCGAGTTAGACCTAACTATGTTCAGATTTTTTTTTTTTTTTTTTTTGGTCTGGTGGGAAAATAGTTATTTGTTTTAATATTGTCTGTAAAGATGCAGTTCCTCTTCTCCCTATCCATTTATTCCCATTTTCACTTCGAGTGCTTTGAGTCCCAGGACAGATTGGGTAAGTCCACCTTATCTCCCTTCCCTCATGTGCAAGGTCAGTTTTTTGTGTCCTTGGACGCTCACCATTAGTGTGCGTCCAGGCCCACCATTTTCCCTTCAGATAACATTTCAGAGAAAAAATAGAAAAAAAAAAAAAAAAATGCAGTGTGCGCTGTGAGCTCCGTGACAGTTTTTCCCTCTCTCACATTGCCAGCCCGTAGACATCTTTGAAATGATGTGTGCTTGTTGCTGTGAGAAGGCACGCAGGAAGTGGATGGGATTGTCTCACTGAAAGGACCCAGAGGGGAGAGAAGCCTGGGTAGAAACAATCTATAGGGACCGGCTAGCTTATGTGTTGGGAAATGTCCTGAGTTCCACCAGGGACACTATCAACCACTCTATCAACCTTAACAACCTGGAAGAGTTCCTCCTCTTGGCTCATCCAGGCAGGAGTTGACTTGAGTGGTAAAGCCTCCTAAGCCACTGTATTCCAAGTTATTTAAAACTCTTTTTGAGAAACGTGTCATTAACCACCTCATGTAAACAGTGGTCAGTTTACCAATGATATGGTGAAAAAATTTCAGAATGACAGTGTAAGAGAAAAAAAAACAACAAAATACAAAGAAATTTTTAAACATGTTCCTGGTTATAACTGTCAGCCTTTTAATTATGTTGCCATAATTTTTTTTTATCATATGTTTAGCCCCTTGATTTTAAATTACATTTCCTCTCTCTTTTTGTGCATGTGACCTGATATTTGAATTATATGAAAGATTAGGCTAACTACATATATCTTAGAGCTCTGCATTCTCAGAGAACGAGAATTATTAAACATGAAGAATCCCCCAAAGACTCCATTATGTGTAATTAACAGATAAACTGTCATCAGAATCAATAAAACGTGCTAAATGATTCAAACTTGTATATAATTAAGTGTCTGTTTTAGAGCTAGAGCAGTAACTTTTCTTTTCCCCCACATCTCACATTTCTCAAAAGAATAATTGTGGCAACCCTGTTAACCCTTTCCTTGCTTGATTGAATTAGATTTTTAAATGAGTCACTTAAGGGCAAAGTTCACCTTCACCAATGTGAAAAATATTTCAGAACTCATTAATCTAAAGACTTCGTTTGTTTTTCAGTAGAAGCGGACTGTGTAAGGATGCTTTGATGAACTGTTAACAGTACACTGAATATCTTGAAAGGATAAGCACTTTATTGTGATTTCTGTATAGTCTATACCTGAACATAGTGTTGAATTCAATGTATTTATTTATTTATTATTTTTTAAGATTTTATTTATTTATTTGACACAGAGAGTGAGAGCACAAGTAGGCAGAGAGGCAGGCAGAGGGAGAGGGAGAAGCAGGCTTTCTGCTGAGCAGGGAGCCCGATGTGGGACCCGATCCCAGGAGCCTGGGATCATGACCTGAGCCAAAGGCAGCCGCTTCACCGACTGAGCCACCCAGGCGCCCCAAATTCGGTGTATTTATACTGAGTTCTTAAAACCTTGGTCATCTACTTTTTTTTTCCTTTTGGGAAATACGGGCTTTTTGAGGGCAACATCATAATTTTAGACAATGTTACCTCCATAGCACTTGGAATAATACTTTCAATAGATGACCTTTGATAGTTGTTGAATGGGTGAATAAATACATGAATGAGATAATGAATAAAGTAACCAAGATTGTCATCTATTAAAAGAAAGTCTTCCCTGATTGCTCCATCTTAGGAGGAAAAAAAAAAAAAACGCACTTTTAAATAATGGATATTTTGGTAGTAATTTCCATGCTCTAAATCCATATTGGAAATCATCTCCTGGAGGGAAATTTAGAAAAAAAAAATAGAGATTTTTTGGAAATGGAAAGTGCTCGGAGCAAATCACAGCTTAGTGCTTAGGGAATATCAAGTGTACTGTGGAACTTCCCCCACATGGGTTTTGGTTATTATTGACATGATTCTGTGTTGCGCTTTGTTGTACAGACTCCATGCACATAGAAGACGTGGAGGCTGTTCAGAAGCTTCAGGACGTGTTACACGAGGCGCTGCAGGATTACGAGGCCGGCCAGCACATGGAAGACCCGCGCAGGGCCGGCAAGATGCTGATGACGCTGCCCCTGCTGAGGCAGACCTCCACCAAGGCAGTGCAGCACTTCTACAACATCAAACTAGAAGGCAAAGTGCCCATGCACAAACTTTTTTTGGAAATGCTGGAGGCCAAGGTCTGACTAAAAGCTTCCTGGGCCTTCCTGTCCTGCACGCCGAAAAAGGGAAAATAAACCCCAGAGTGAAGTCGAAGAAACTTAGAGTTTAGTTACCAACATCAAAAATCAACGGACTGCACTGATCATTTAGCAGCAAGACTATGAAGCAGCTTTCAGATTCCTCTGTATCTTCCTGATGAGTGTCTTTCTCCCTTTTCTCATCTTCCTTCTCCCTTCCTTCCCTCCTTATTTTTTTTTTCCTCCCTCCCTTATTCATCCTCTTCCTCATTTCTTGGCTTCCTTCATTACTGGTTCCCTTTCTCCTTCATTTCCTTCCTTCCCTCTGTCCTTCCTTCCTCCTCCTACTCACCTCCTTCTCTTTTCTTGTCCTTCCCCTCTCTCCTAAATTGGAAATATCTCTAGTTGTAAGGGAATTGTCCCCTTCCTTGCCTTGCCTTTCCCTCCCTCCCTCCCTTCCTTCCTTTCTTTCCTTCCTTCCTTCCTTCCTTCCTTCCTTCCTTCCTTCCTTCCTTCTGCTGCTGAACTTTTAAAAGAGGTCTCTAACTGAAGAGAGATGGAAGCCAGGCCTGCCAAAGGATGGAGATCCATAATGTGGATACCAGTGAGCTTGTTGTGAACCATAACGTCCCCAATGACTAAGGAATCAAAGAGAGAGAACCAACGTACCTAAAAGTACAGTGCAACACAGACAAATTGACTGAGTGCAGTATTAGATTTCACGGGAGCAGCCTCTAATTAGACAACTTAAGCAACATGGCATCGGCTGCTTCTTATCATTGCTTTTCCATCTAGATCAGTTACAGCCATTTGATTCCTTAATTGTTTTTTCAAGTCTTCCAGGTATTTGTTAGTTTAGCTACTATGTAACTTTTTCAGGGAATAGTTTAAGCTTTATTCATTCATGCAATACTAAAGAGAAATAAGAATACTGCAATTTTGTGCTGGCTTTGAACAATTATGAACAATAATGAAGGACAAATGAATCCTGAAGGAAGATTTTTAAAAATGTTTTGTTTCTTCTTACAAATGGAGATTTTTTTGTACCAGCTTTACCACTTTTCAGCCATTTATTAATATGGGAATTTAACTAACTCAAGCAATAGTTGAAGGGAAGGTGCATATTATCACGGATGCAATTTATGTCGTGTGCCAGTCTGGTCCCAAACATCAATTTCTTAACATGAGCTCCAGTTTACCTAAATGTTCACTGACACAAAGGATTAGATTACACCTGCAGTGACTCCGAGTAGTCACGTCTATAAAGCACTGCACATGGAGTACAGATCCGTAGAGTGATCAGGAGTGCACCTCTCTACCTGGGAGGTATAGTTGCCATATGATTTCTAGCTGCCATGGTGGTTAGGAATGAGATACTGCTTGTTTGCAAAGTTACAGACCTTGTCTCAGAAGGAGCTGTGAGCCAGTATTCATTTAAGAGGCAATAAGGCAAATGCCAGAATTTGGGGAAAAAAAAAAAAAAAACCATCAAAGACAGCAGATGCCTGACCAAATTCTAAAACCTAATCTTTATAAGTTTATTCATTTAGGAATGTTTGTTTAAATTAATCTGCAGTTCTTACCAAGAGCTAAGCCAATATATGTGCTTTTTCAACCAGTATTTTCACAGCAAGAAAGTGAGTCAGGTTCCAGACTGTTAAGAGGTGTAATCTAATGAAGAAATCAATTAGATGCCCCCGAAATCTACAGTCGCTGAATAACCAATAAACAGTAACCTCCATCAAATGCTATACCAATGGACCAGTGTTAGTAGCTGCTCCCTGTACTATGTGAACAGTCTTATTCTATGTACACAGATGTAATTAAAATTGTAATCCTAACAAACAAAAGAAATGTAGTTCAGCTTTTCAATGTTTCATGTTTGCTGTGCTTTTCTGAATTTTATGTTGCATTCAAAGACTGTTGTCTTGTTCTTCTTGTGGTGTTTGGAATTCTTGTGGTGTGTGCTTTTAGACACAGGGTAGAATTAGAGACAATATTGGATGTACAATTCCTCAGGAGACTACAGTAGTATATTCTATTCCTTACCAGTAATAAGGTTCTTCCTAATAATAATTAAGAGATTGAAACTCCAAACAAGTACTCATTATGAACAGATACACATCAAAATCATAATAATATTTTCAAAACAAGGAATAATTTCTCTAACGGTTTATTATAGAATACCAATGTATAGCTTAGAAATAAAACTTTGAATATTTCAAGAATATAGATAAGTCTAATTTTTAAATGCTGTATATATGGCTTTCACTCAATCATCTCTCAGATGTTGTTATTAACTAGCTCTGTGTTGTTGCAAAACTTTTTGGTGCGGACACGTTTCCAAAACTATTGCTACTTTGTGTGCTTTAAACAAAATACCTTGGGTTGATGTTTCATCAGCCTAGTGCTAGGAATACTGTGTATCTATCATTAGCTATATGGGACTATATCGTAGATTGTGGTTTCTCAGTAGAGAAGTGGCTGTAGTGTGATTCTAGATAAATCATCATTAGCAATTCATTCAGATGGTCAATAACTTGAAATTTATAGCTGTGATAGGAGTTCAGAAATTGGCACATCCCTTTAAAAAATAACAACAGAAAATACAACTCCTGGGAACAAAAGGTGCTGATTCTATAAGATTATTTATATATGTGAGTATTTAAAAAGATTATTTTCCAGAACGTTTGTGCAGGGTTTAAGTTGCTACTATTCAACCACACTATATATAAGTAAAATATATATGCTATATCCATTGTTTTCACTGTATCACATTAAAGTACTTGGGCTTCAGAACACAGAGCCAACCAACTGAAAACACCAGATGGAGATGGGGAAAAAAGAATCAAGTACAAATTTTAGTTTTCAGTTTAAGTGACTCTCGGCATTTCAGAGAACACGAATCTCACAAATAGGAAACACAACTTAAAACGTAGATCTAAAAGAACTGCACGGGCTTTAGGGTAAAATGCTCATCTTAAACCTCACTCGAGGTAAGTTTTTTCAAGTTTCAAGCAAGACCATTTACTTAATGTGAAGTTTTTGAAAGTTATAAAAGTGTATGTTTTTGCCATATGATTTAAATTTGTATTTTGCTTCTTTTAGAGGTTTGTTCTTATTTAAAGCAATAGGATGGTGTGACTTCCTGTAGTTACACTTGTGTTTCAATCAGATCAGATTGTTGTATTTATTCCACTATTTTGCATTTAAATGATAACATAAAAGATATGAAATATTTAAAACTGCTATTTTTCTTATAGAAGAGAAAATGGGTGTTGGTGATTGTATTTTAATTATTTAAGCGTCTCTGTTTACCTGCCTAGGAAAACATTTTATGGCAGTCTTATGTGCAAAGATCGTAAAAGGACAAAAAATTTAAACTGCTTATCATAATCCAGGAGTTGCATTATAGCCAGTAGTAAAAAGAATAATAATAATAATAAAACCATGTCTATAGCTGTAGATGGGCTTCACATCTGTAAAGCAATCAATTGTATATTTTTGTGATGTGTACCATACTGTGTGCTCCAGCAAATGTCCATTTGTGTAAATGTATTTATTTTATATTGTATATATTGTTAAATGCAAAAAGGAGATATGATTCTGTAACTCCAATCAGTTCAGATGTGTAACTCAAATTATTATGCCTTTCAGGATGATGGTAGAGCAATATTAAACAAGCTTCCACTTTTGATTGCTCTTTTGTATCGTGTTTCTTTTTGTTCCCCCCACTAAAGAACGAAATCAATAAACACTGCCCTTTGTTGCTTCCATTCAAAGAGTATCTCTGAGTACCTATCCCCTAAAAATAAAGTAGGAGTTTAAATAAGAGCTATATAAAGGCTTGTCAGAATGAATTCTAGGGTGCCAAGAGACATTTTGCATATTTAAGAGTATGCAAAGTGTCTCATGGCACATTAGAATTCATTCTGACAAGCCTTTATATAGCTCTTATTTAATCTTAAAGCATCTCCACATCATCCTGCATTACTCAAAATCATCGCCTCTATGTCAATGTCATAACAGAAAACTTTCCCCCTATTTTAAGATCATATTAAAACCTGCTAGAGATACCTATTATTTCCCTCCATCCACAATTAAATCACGGGCTTGCACGGAGCTCGTCAGCGAGCTGCAGGCCTCGTGGAGCAGCAGGGGGTTGCCGGCCAGATTTCCTGAATGGGAAATCAACAGCGGAGCTTACAGATCTGTGTGCGCGAGGAGGGGGAGCTGTCTTCGAATTCAAGAGGGTTAAACAGCACTGCTCACAGCAAATGGCCTCCCCTCGCTTTTCTCACTCGGAGAGGTTACGGCCCTTGTTGCTCCGGGTCAAGCAGCGCGTCCACCGGACCCTCCTGGAGCCATCACCGAGGTGCTGATACGTGCTTTCTTGGCTTCTCTGCCCATCTTGAGAGTGTTTTGTCATTGTGTTTGCCCACCGTATTTCTCACCTTTCCGAGGTGGCTGGATCTCTAGCGCAGGCTGGTGACACAAAGGCCACTAAACGCAATCCGATTTCGGGGCGTGAGATTACCTAAATCACCAAGCTGTGCTAGCTCGCAGCATCACACAGGGTCTTTTCCTGTGTTCATGTCCTTCGAGTGGCAACAGCTCAGCAGAGGATCCGAGGTGTTTTCCTTTGGGTATTTTCAAAGTACCTGGGCGGAAACTGACACAATGCAAGATACAGACCCAACAGGGGAAAGCGTGTCTGTAATCTTCCAACGAGGTCCTCTCTTAAAAAATATGTAAGTCACACGCAAACGCCTTTAGGAACTTGGATGTCAGACTTCTCTTGCTGGTTTTTCTAATTCTGAATTATGACAGTAACTTCGCTGGTATTGACGTATTTATCAGAGATGCCTCAGGTGTAAAAGAAAAGAAAACAGGATTTTGACATTTTAACATGTTTATTTCTTGATAGATAAACAAGGAATAACTGACAAATGGGTTATGTGTTTGTGTCAAGGGATCGCTTTTATTTTCACCTGACGTTTATAAAGGACTTTGCTTTAATCTAGTGGTTCCCAAACTAGGCCACAGATTGGAATCCCCTGAAGAGTGTTCGAGATTCCCGATGTTCGTATCCCACCCACGGAAGATTGGGGTTTAGTTGTGGCCTGGGCTTTTGAACAGTTCAGGAAACCATCTCCAGGGGCGCCTGGGTGGCTCAGTCGGGTGGGCGTCCGACTCTTGAGCTCAGCTCAGGTCTTGAGCTCAGGATTGTGGGTTCAAGCCCCACGTTGGGCTCCATACTGGGCACGGAGCCTGCTTAAAATAATCTCCAGGTGATTGTAATGTGAAGACAACATGAGAAAATGATGCTTCAAATTTTTGTATGTTACTCATATAGGCCAGGAATATCCAGAAAAAATAAAAACTTCTAGTACCTTGGCTCTGAATTTTTGTGAGAGTTTTAGACTAATTTTTTTAATATCATGACAAAAAGATTCAGCCTTGTTAATCACAAGGCCAATGAAATGCACCTGGATTGTTTCGACCGCCACTTCTCCCAACCCTTCCCCACACACTGGCTGGTCCTCTCTTCCCACCCGTTCTTCCCTGGCCACATGGGGGACACATTCTATTTGGTGGCTCCCAAGCCACATCCTCTGGTTATGCCCCATCTGAAAGTAGAGATAGCTGCTCAAAACCTTGTGCAGAATATCTCACGATCCCTTTAAAAAAAAAAAAAAATCCTCATTTGACCCTTCCGTGTGCTTGAAAATGAATTTAGGTATGGCTCAACTACCTGTTTTTCCCTACTGAAAAACAAAACAGGAACAAAATTCGAACAAAATTCATTTCTCAGAATGACCTCTCTTCCCTACGTTTTCCAAGTTGCAGATTTAGGTAAGTAAGAGGTAGAAATGAGAACAGAGATCGAATATTTCACTCTTGGGCCTATGCAAAAACTTTAGGTACACTTTGCTTATTGTGAAGTTTAATTTGTGATCAGACTGGAAAAGAAAAGGGGTCTGTTTCAGTTTCTTGTTTCATCCGTGATGGTTCGCATACTGAATGGCTATTTCCACAGTCCCAGAGATTACTGAAGGGTTTAAATCAGTGTTTTAGGCCCTTTCGAATCTGGAAGTCTAGCTTCTCGGGCCCCTTGGTAGGGTGGAAAAAACACAATGAAACAAGTAGCAGCAGATTGATTGCCCCCCTCATCTTATTATGAAACAAAACAGAAAAGAAAAGAATTTCAAAATATAATCCCCCTTTCCCAGGAGTATTTGTCTTGTTCTCCATGAAGTTAAAGGTCTGAAATAATGTGCCCATCAGGGGCTCAATGTTGCATGTCCATGCCAGTTGGTCCAAGGGCTTGTTATGATGGTAATGACCTACTGAAACGTGAGCTTGGATTGCAACAATACAATTGCTACCAGCTCACCCGCTGGGAGAAATATTTTATTATTGTCAAATGTCCTCCATAGAGATTTGTTTTGCCTGCTCCTGTTTAAATTAAATTCAAAGCAGAACTGCATTACTATTTCTCTGGAGTATATTTGAGATAAACAACTAGTCTCAAAATTTAGGATTCCTGGCTAGTTCAAATTTGTTTATTAGCAGAAAAATTGCAATAGGTGATGCCGTCGCTGCAGGAATATTATGATTGCAGCCTCACGAGAGACTTACGTACTAAGTCCGTGACCTAAAAAGAGAGAGAGAGAGAGAGAACTCCCTTTTTCATTACAGATGCCAGCCAGATTAATAATTAACTATGCTGTCAGTTGTACAACCTTAAAAAAGAAAAGACGTCCCAACATAGTACTGCATTGCCATAGCATGCCACAGAATTTTGGCTATGAGAAATTTTGCCCCAAGTAAGAAGTGTTTTAAACTTAAGGTCATAAATCAAATGTGTGTGTGTGTGTGTGTGTGTGTGTAAAAATACTTTTAAATAGCATAGTATAAATAGCACAGAAGCCCAAAGCATGAATTAAAATGCTCTTTGAGCATAATTTATTTTTTCCAATATTATTTTTAAAAAGAATTAAATGTCCTAGAATATACGGAATTCCTGGGATCATTTTTGCCAGAGGCCCTCTCATGCAGCTTTGGCAAAGGACCCTGCGGCAATGAAGCTCAGTCAATACAAATGTTACATGCAGTCGCATTAGGCTGGGACCTCACTCTACCAAAAACTGCCTGTTACCTTTGTGAAAAATCACAGAAGCCCGTGTGTTCCATAACGGACTGAGCTTTGGAGAGCTGGTTTTGGGAAATGCAAACAAGCTGTTGGGAGGGGTGACTAAGGACCTAACAGGAAAACATTTCAGACTAGCGGAAGCATTAAATCACACGATTCACACTCCAATGCCATCCGCCATGCTCAGTCAAATTTCACAGTTTTGTTGGGAAGTGAGGAACGATCTGCTATTAAAAAAATAACAGCATAGAAAACTAACGTCAGAACAGCGGTTTCTAAAATGAGGTCTAGAGCTAGATAAGGGTTGGGTTTTCTCCTTTTAAATATGTGGTTTCATATCATTACAAATGAAAAAATAGTAAATATTCATGGTAAAAAAAAAAAAAAACACCCTGTGGATCCTTTTGTATTAATCTGAGATTTGTTATCTCCACTAGACTTGTATTTTCCCTTGGTATTCTTCCCTTCGTGAACAAAATGAATCGACTCACCCTAAAGTATCAACTCTATGCTTTTAAATCAAAACAGATATATAGACTATATTTCTAAGGATGTGTATGGCAAAAATCCCTTCCTCCGCAGAAATAAATATGTAGGTGAGAATAATTTCCAGGCTGGATAAGAAGTAAAATGATGTTTAGATAAGATGATGTTTTTACAAGGAAGGAATTCTACACCATGTGACTTCCTTGTTGTTCTGGTTTAGTAAGATTTGATTGTGCTGAAGTAGACTAGGGGTATCAATGAAGAGATGCAGTTTGCCTTACTAGTTTCATGCGTGGATTTTGAATCAGTTATACATGGGTTCAAATCCCAGCTCTGCCACTAACCAGCTATGGAACCTTGTTACTAAAGTCTATTCAACTTCAATAAATGGGGATACATATATACTCTCAAGGGCTTATTATTAGAATTTAGGTAATTTAAGAAAAAATTTTTTTTAAAGATTTTATTTATTTATTTGACAGAGAGAGCGAGAGAGCACAAGCAGAGGGAATGGTAGAGGGAGAGGGAGAAGCAGGCTCCCTGCCAAGCAGGGAGCCCGATGCGGGGCTCGATCCCAGGACCCTGGGATCATGACCTGAGCCGAAGGCAGACGCTTAACCACCTGAGCCACCCAGGTGCCCCTTAAGAAAATATCTTGTATTCATTATGGTGAAATTTTTTTTCCCTTTTCCATGAGAGAGGCTGGCTAAGCTTCCAGAATAATCTAATTAAAACTGGGAGAAAAAGTCATTAGGGCAGGGGGAAATGTAGGTATCTTGGATCCAGATGCATAGTTGCTGCTCTGGGGAGCCCCTCTTGAGTGGGCAGCACTGAAATAATACAAAGTCAGCATCCACGTGCCTATGCACAGTGCAGTTCTACCTAGAAAGCAGTCATGGACATAAGTATGTGCTGGGCACTATACTAGTTCTTTGAATGCATTATAAAATTTAATATTCCCAGCAGCTTTATGGGGTAAATACTACTAATATCTCCAACTCATAGATGAAGAAAAGGAAGCTCCAAGAAGTTAAATGACTTGTCCAAGGACCATCTAGTTAGTACACAGTCTGACTAAATTTGAATCCAATTTGTCTGACTCCCAAGACTAGTATCTTAAAACATTAACTCTATTTAACAGTTTCTCAAAATTGGATAGTAGATAATACATCTTTTTTTTCTTATTTGGACATATGGGACACAAGACTGGATTAATCCTATTGCTTTGATCAAGGAATACTGTCCTCATTCTCCGGCAACAAGTTCATTCCCATCCCCCACCATAAATCTCCCTGTGAATCTTTGGAAACTACATAATGTTGGTTTGTGTGCATCAGAATTTTTATATACAGAAACTGTGCTGGGTTGACTATTTTATTCTGTTTCTTATTTTTTACTCTGCACTAGGTTTTTAAGACTTACCCATGTTTGGGGAAGAAATCTGCTGCATATAGTAAACCATTGAAGTCACACATCACATTTTATCTGTTCCCTTTGTGATGAATGATAAGGTTGCTTTCAATTCCTTAATACAATCAATAATGCAATGAACATCTTGGGGTGCTTTCCCTTATGGACCAATATAATTATTTTTCTAAGTTATATGCCCAGGAGGGGGGTTACTGAGTTATTGACCATTTGTATGTTTATTTTCACTACAGAAATTATTCTACACAATTAGAGCAGTTTGAACTCCCAGCAGCAGTCTGTTTGGGTTTTATTTTCCTTCAGCAGCATATGATACATTTTACTTTTAACTTTTTTACTAATTTGATTATTTTAAAATTAATATATTGTTGTCTTGACTTAAGCTTCTCTGAACATCTTATTCTTGTACCAGATCAGGCTCTCTTTTCTGTGAACTGCGTATTGATAACCTGTTTATAAAGAGCAAACTCTTTTTTGTATTGGGTTCTTATCATTTTCTTGTTCATTTGCAGGAGTTCTTTGTATATTCTAGATATTGATCCTGTCAGTTTCAGGTTTTGCAAATGTCTTCTAGTCGGTCATGCATCTACTGACTTTGACCTTTGTTCACTAGGTATTATTAATTTTGATAAAGTCATATTCATCAGTTTCATCCTCATGCTTTCAGAGTTAAAAATCTGTTTCTATTTTTTTTGCAATTATTTCTATAGTATAAATTTCACATGTAGGTCTTTTATAATCCAATTTGGGTATCTTTAATGTGATATAAGAAGCTTTATTTCTCAACTGCCTTGTTCCCTACCAATATGTGATGTCACATCTATATTATACCAAACTACCATATATTAAAAAGTCTATTTCTTGATTCTTTTTTATTCTGCTCTTTGGACAATCTCTATGTTATTGACATAATACCATATTTTATTACTATATTTTACTATACTATCACTATATTTTATTAGTATATTTTAATATTATATTTTATTATTTTATTACTATAGTTTTATAGTTTGCCTTAATAGCTGAGAGAATGCATCTTTTAGTCACCCATATACACTTTGTCTTATTTTTCAAATTCTTAGTTTTTTGGAAAATTTTATTCTTTCTCATTAATTTCAAAATGCTTTTTCAAGTTTTCAAAATGATCCCTTTATAAATCTTACTAGAATTTTTAATGTACAAATTAAATTGGAAAAAAATTAACATTTTTATAAATCAAATTCAATGAACCTGTTATCTCTCTCCATTTTGTTAATATTTTGTTTCTTTAGTAGAGATTTTTTTTTAAAAAAAATTTTATTTATTTACTTGAGAGAGTGAGAGAGAATGAGAGAGAGCATGAGAGGGGGGAGGGTCAGAGGGAGAAGCAGACTCCCCGTCGAGCAGGGAGCCCGATGCGGGACTCGATCCTGGGACTCCAGGATCATGACCTGAGCCGAAGGCAGTCGCCCAACCAACTGAGCCACCCAGGCGCCCTAGTAGAGATTTTTTAAAATTACCTACATAAAGGCTTATTTTTTAAGGCTTATTTTTTTAAGTCAAATCCTGGTACTTTATAGATATGTAGCTACTGCCAAATACCACTCATTTTCTGTTGCGTTAGTGAGTTGTTTGTTTTTGAATAAAGGAATGCTACTGCATTTTGCACATTGATCTTACACTTGGGAATTTGCTGAACGTCCTTATTAGTTGTAATCAGACCTGAATTTTCAATGGAAATGATCTATAGCCCCTCTAAATTTAGATTGCAAACTAATTGGCTTATTTCTGAATCCATCTCTTTCCCATTGTACCTTATTATGGGCAGTTAAGAGCAGTCTACTCAAGCTTCTGGCATTCTGACTACAAACCACCTTTCCCAAACTCATAAATCTGTTAGATTCATTTTCTTCCAAGTTACTGAAGGCAAAACTTTTACAAATGGGTTGCCGGTACGTAACAGGAACCGCCATTTGTCAGCCTTCAATAACATTTTTCAGCTTTCTATACAAGTTTCCCACTGCCTTTGTCCCAAAGCCATTTCCATATATTTTAGGTTTTCATTATGGCAGCAATTGCATTTCTAGGTACTGATTTTCCTATCAGGCAGTTTTTGTTGGGTAATAACCACGAAACCTCAGTGTAGAATAAGATAGGTACTTATTTCCAGAGTTGGCTGGGATGTCTAGATAGGGCTTGACTGAGGAGCTCTACTTCAACCTGTGGGTCTGGCTGGCTCAGGTCAGCCCCTCCTGTCTCACTCTGAGGTCTGGGCTGAAGGGCCAGCAGGTACTTCAGAAGATGCTTCTACCATGATGGTGGCAGAAGGCACAAGAAAGCAAATCCTAAGGTACCAGTGCACTTCAAGTTCTTACTTGTCTCATGTCTCTTCACTTCCCATTGGCCCAAGCAAATCATGTAGCCGAGTTCACAGTCAAAGAACAGAGCAATACACTGTGCAATTTTGTGGAAGAAACTTCAAATTTACATGGCAAAGTGGTATAGACATAGGCAGGAGTAAAGAAATAGAAACCGTAATTTAATATACCATAAATGCTTTGATAATTTTGTTTCAATTTTTAATTCTTTAATGACTCTATCCAAAGCCACAAATTTTCCTCTAAATACTGCTTTAGCAGTATGCCACAAAATTTGACATGCAGTGTTTTTGTTGGTATTCACTTCTAAGTATTCCACAATTTTTCTTATGATTTTCTTTCTAATTAAAGGCTTTCTACTGGCATGTTATGTATGTGTATCTCTTTGCAGGTGTATGTTTTTAAATATTTGTTTTAAATATGTGCTGTTATTCATTTTTAATTATATTTTGTTACAGAGAACATAGTGTGTATGAGGTTGAAACATGGAGTTTAATAAAGCTTTGTGGCTAAGTTAGGATCCAGTGTCTGAGGAAGTTCACTTATGCTCAAAAAGAATGTGAATACTCTGAATGGTGGATGAAATCTTCATTTTAGCACATTATTAATGTTATTTAATATTTAATCACTGTTTATTTTTGTCTGCTTGATATTAGAGTTTCTTAGAGGAGTGTGTTCGAATCACCAGTTATAATCATTGATTTATTTGTAGTTTTTTTCATTTAAGGGCTTTATATATATTGAGTCTATACCATCAACTACATATGTTTATCATCTTCATGACATTTTAATCAGTCATTCACTTTAAGAGTAAATAATGTTTCTTCTAAAATATTTTTATACAAAGGGCATAAAACATAGATACCCTTTAAAGAATTTTCATGAAGTTAATGCCCATGAAAGGACCAACCGAATCAAGAATTAAAACATGGTGAACTTCAAAAACACCACATCTACGCCCCTTCCTTAAAACAAAGATGATCACGATCTACTTTTTCTTCTAATTGTACGACTCTAAACAACATAGTAGAAGTTTGCTTGTGACATGCATATAAATTGAATTATACACTATATAGCATTTCATGACTGGATTCTTTGAATCAACATTACTCTTGAGAAATTCATCCTGTTGTGATTAATGTAGTTTGTTTATCTTCAGTGCTATATACTACTGTTTATTTTTCCTAATGATGGATATTTGGGTTGTATATAATTTTTGCTGGTACAAATAATGCTTCTGGAAACTTGTTTGCTACACCACCTGGCTTCTATGTACATTTGTTTGTTACTCTGCTCCAAAGGGCACTGTTGCTGTATCACAGAGCTTGCATACATTCAACCGTAGTTAATCCTCAACTATCTTCTAACGTGGTTATACTAATATACTTTCCCACTAACAGGAAGAAAATTCTAAAAGTCTGAATGTTACTGCATGCTTTTAAAGTTTGTCACTTTCATGACTACATAGTAGTATTTTATAACGGTTTTCATTTTCATTTCCCAGAGGACTAATAATATCGAGCAATTTTTTTATACTTTTATTAGCCCTTTGAATATCTTATTATGAAGTTTCTGTTTCAGTCAATTGCCTCATCCACATTTCTGATGATCTGTACTTATTGATTTGTATGTGTTTTTAATATTTTGTAGATATGAAGCATTTGGGGGTTATATGTATAGCAAATACATTCTCCAACTCTGTGGCTTGCATCTTCACCCTCTGAATGCTGTCTTTGATGAAGACATTCTTAATTTTAATATGATCCAAATTATCAATCTTTTTCTATAGTTTGTGCTTTTAGTGCCCTACTTTTTAAAATGTTTCACTTCATTGAGGTTACGAAAATATTTCCAAACATCGCCTTTAAAATCTGTATTGTTTTACCTTTCTCTTTTAGTTCTTCCAATTATCTGGAATTGATTTGTGCGTATGACATAAAGTGGAGGCCAAGTTTTCTATCTTTCTGTTTATCTATACGAACATCCAATTGTGTAAACACCCTTTACTGAGAAGACTGACCTTTGTCTGCTGCTTTGTAGTGTCACCTTTGATACACACAGGTCTGTTTCTGGGTCCCCTCTTCTATTCATTCGTCAATCTTCATGCCAATCCTGCACATTCTTAATTACTTCCTATAATACTTAAAATAAGGCTTGATAGCTGACAGAGCAATTCTACTTAACTGTTGTGTTTTTGCTAAGTATCTTGTCATTTAGCCTTTCTGTATAAAATATAACATCATCTTGCTAAGTTATACACATACCTATTAATATTTTCATTGAGATGGCATTGATTCTATAGATCAATTTGTAGAAAATTTATATCCATGTTACATTGAGACTTCAATTCATGAGTATAACACTCATTTTTACTTTTCTTGAACTTTTTTATGCTTTTAATAAAACGGCATCTTTAAAAAAGTTCTTATAGCATATACATTATAAGCATATGAAATATTTTGCTACTTTTATAAAGGATATATATCTATAGTTAGTTTTTAAATTTTCATGCTTTTTGCTAATATATAAAATTACAATTGATTTCATATATTTATTTTGCATCTACCAACCTGGATAAACTTACCTATTAATTCTAATAATTATCTGTTAGATAAATATTAGATAAATTATTATCTAATGATTTATGGTTTTTATGTACCCAAACATATCTTTCACACATAATTACTGTTTTATCTCTTCCCTCTCAGTCCTTATATCTTTTACTTCTTTTGTCTCATTGTACTGGTAAAGTCCTTCATTCCATGTTGAATAAAACTGGTGAGAGCAAGAAACTTTGCCTTTTCGCCTATCTCAAAGAAAAAGGGTTCACATTTCACCCTTAATTTTGATGTAAGTTCCTTATAGACAGCCTTTAATAGACTAAGGATGTTTCCTTCTTTTCCACTTATTGCTAACAATTCTCATAATACACGGACTTTGAATTTCATCTGATACTTATTCTTGCATGTACTGAGGCATTCTGAGATTTTTCTCCTTTATTCTGATAATGTGGCAACATGTATTGATTGCTATTTTATTGTAAAACTAATTTTGCCTCCCTAAAATAAACTTAACTTCATCATGGTATATTAATCTATTTATATATCACTGAATTTGGTTTGCTTATATTTTGAGAATTTTTCCATTTCTGTTTCTGAGCAAGAAAATTTCATAATTTTCCTTTTTCATAATGTAATTCTCAGGTTATGACTTTGAAGTCTATTGTAGAGTGGTTACGTTAATTCCCTGTGGCTACAATAACAAATTGCCCCACACTTGCTGGCTTAACAACAGACATTTATTCTCAGGCCAGAAGTCTGAAATAAGTTTCTTTGGTCCAAAATCAAGGTGTTAGCAGAGTTGCATTCCTTCTAGAGGCTCTAGGGGATCATCCACTCTTTGCCTCTTCCAATTACGGGGGGCTGCTAGCACTCCTTGACTGGTGGCCATATTATTCCAATCTTCAAATCTCTTTCTGCTCTGTCTTCACTTGGCCTTCTCTTTTTGTATGTTATCTCCCTCTACCTCTCTCTCATAAAGATATTTGTGATGGCATTTAGGACCCACCAGGATAATCTAGTATAATCTCCCCATCTCAAGATCTTTAACTTAATCACATCTGTACAAACACTTTTTCCAAATAAGGTAACATTTACAAGTTCCAGGGATTAAGACCGGCTATCTTCAGGGGTGTTGCTTAGCCTGCTACGGTGGCATTTCCTTTTCCACTAGAAATTCCTTTTACATTGGGTACTTGGGTACTCTTATTTTTTTAATCATTCTCTCCAAAGTTTATGAATTTTAAAAGTTTTTTCAAAAAACAAACTTGGATTTTTTCCCCCTTCTATTAGAAGATTGCCGTTATGTTAATTTCTGTTCTCAAATCTTTCCTTCATTATTTGTTCCTTAGATCACGTGCTTTGTTTTTTTAAGTTCTTGAAATAGATGCCTGCTAATTTAGTTTTTGTCTTTCCTTCTTTTCTAATATGTTACGAAATTTCTTCTTTGACAGCCTTTGCTCAACTATATACACTAACATTAACTGTTCCGTCAACATTAAACTCAAAAGGATTTCTAATATCCTGATCTATTTCTTCTTGATCATAGTTTATTGAGAAGTATATTTCTAGATTTCTTTCAGTTATTAATTTCTTTTTTTTTTTTTTTAAAGATTTTATTTATTTGACAAAGAGAGACACAGCGAGAGCAGGAACACAAGCAGGGGGAGTGGGAGAGGGAGAAGCAGGCTTCCCGCAGAGCAGGGAGCCCGATGTGGGACTCGATCCCGGGACCCCGGGATCATGACCTGAGCCGAAGGCAGATGCTTAACGACTGAGCCACCCAGGCGCCCTCAGTTATTAATTTCTATCTTCATTGCTCTAGGGTCAAACAACATGCTCTGTACAAATTCAGTCCTTTGAAATTTGTGGAGACCTAACCTTGGAACTCATTATATGGCCAATATTTATAAATGTTCCTGTTTGCTTGAAAAGAATGCGAATTCTTCAGTTGTTAGGTCCAGCATTATATATATTTCCATTAGGTAAATTTTACTGATCAAATTGTCTACAATTTATAATATTTTAAAATTCTACTGATATTTTACCAGCTTATTCTACCAGTTCCTAAGAGAGGTATATTTAACTATCCTACTATCATATATTTGTTTATTTCTCATTGTAGATTTGTCAATTATTTTTATTTTTGGGCTATAGACCTCTTAGATGGTTTTGGCAAATGACACCTTTACCATTATGAGCTTTCCTGCCTTAGCTCTAGGATCCATTCTCTCTTTAAAGTCTATTTTTTTCTCATAATTCTACTAGTGTTATTAGTTTTTTCATAATACACATTTTCCCTCCCTTTTTTGGCCCCACTCTCTTTCCCTGCTCCACAATGACAAAGACAAATATCTCTTGCGTTTTGTTTCTTCCTCATCACTCTCTTGGTGTGGTTTTCCTCCCACATGCTTCCCCAAGGATTTCTCAGAGGTGGTTTTTTTTCTTAACACTTCATAAATCCACCTCATGTTTGTGGCATCTTTGGTGCAGAGTGGAGGGGGCGTTATAAGCAGTTGATGCTAGTTAATAATCTTGATGCTTTTAAAGGAAAAAAAAAAGCCCCAGATCTCCAAAATTTACTTATTTTTTTTTATAATAATGTTACTTAAATAGTTACAGATGCAAAATTAGGTGCACTTCTAATGCAATTATACAACAAAACAATTCTACAAAACAAATGAGTAAGTTAAGTGATCGATGATGCTGAGTGCTTAAAACCGGATTATTTAGTACAGGCTCAGTGTGCTGCCAGCCACTAAAGCCCAGGTCCTACCGCGTTTGGCATTTACGTGCTATTGTGAATGCAGGTGGAGGGAAGGCTGCGGGTGGACTGCCACCTCATGGAGCCAAGTCGTGGGTGTCTGCGAGGGTCTGCCTTAGCCTGGGGAGTATCCCTGCACTCAAGGGGCTGGGATATTAAATACCTGATAAAATGGCCACAATGAGGCAAGAGAGAATCCATGGGGGAAACATAAATGCACTTTCCCTCTGCTTTTTTTGAGCCAGGGGCCCCATATTTTCATATTGCACTACTTCCTGCAAATTACAGAGTCAGCCCTGTTTGTGAATTTGAGACGACCACTTTTCTCTGGAGGCGCTATTCTGAACCCTCTGCTCTGAGGCAGATTGTGTAAACTTTTAGCATGCATTTGATGTTCAGACCACATTTTATGGTAAATATACCTCTATACTTTTGTCATGGTCCTGAAACAATTTGATGCCAGAGTAATTGTGGACACACACACAGACGAACACTGGAATTGGTGGTGGCACTTGGTGGGCAACCGGATGTCCTGAAGCAGGCTTAGTTATAAATATGTTTGGACAAAACTAATTTTAAAATTTCTTACGAAGACTTCTTTTACCCTACAGTGTGAGAACACCAAAACAGAATGAAACTATTAGTTTAGCATATGAATCCAAAACAACAATCTATGAATAGTCAAACAGAGTTAAATGTAGATCCCCCAAATTAAAATCTCAATGAACTTTTACTTTACTTGCCTATATAGAACTTTTGCCTGAGATTTCCTCACACCGTAGACAAGTTGGTCAATTACCAGGCTGATGTGGGCCAAGTCTTGCCAAACATGAATTCGGCTACAGTCAATGTAGCTGAGAGAAAGGAAAACAAGAATTCTCGACTCCAAAGGATGGTGTTGCCAATGTGCTACTGTTTTTCAAATGACCGATGGCTCTTACAGTTAGTATCTACCTCATTTTGTGGTTTCATACATGGTAAGTGTGGACTTGTAGAATTCTCAATAATGATAGCCCTCTCTTTTTTTTCCTTATCTGCTTTGGATATTTTCTCACAATGGCCACAGAATAAAGTAAACTATTTCTGAAAACTCTCGCTGTTTCACACATGTGAAGTTTTGTATTTTTCGAAGTGATTTGAATGTGAATTTCAGAAGAATCTTGAAAAGAGACTTTCTAAGTGAAGCCTCCAATGAATATTTCAGCATGCTGGTCTAGGTATCCCCACAATAGCTAATGGTAGGACCATGGAAAGAGGCAATATTGTAGCTCGGTTAATATAAAATACAGATCTCTCTCTTTATGCTATCCTTTTATAGTATAAACAAAGTCATAGCGTATTAGAGATGGAACTCACTGCATGTATTATCTGACCCAATTCATTTATGGTACAGGCAAAAAAATAACATGGACTGAGAGGGTTTAGGATTTGCCCAGCATCCTGCAGTTAGTTGCTTGCTTTTTCATCTCTCCCTATTTGGTGCCATGCCCTCATCATTCCATGCTTTGAATGTTGCTGTCATACACTAATTGACTTGCTTTTCCTCTCTGCTCCTTTTCCATCTATCTTGGGTCTCAAATTAATCATCATAAAATCTGCTAGTTAATACAATTGTCTGTCACATCAGGCACAAAATTTCTTTTTTCTGGCATTAAACACTCTCTGTCTCTGACCCACCCTTGCAAGCCGGCTTTATCTCCAAATGTCCCAGAAATCAAATCCTCCCCTGTGTCTCCTGTTCCTTTCTCCTTTCCCACCTTTGCTCATGCTGGTGCCCCGCCCCTCCCTGCTCTTCTCTAGGAACTTGGCCCCAGCTGGTGTCCATCCTTCCTTTCCTTGACTTCTTGTGGATCTATACCACATGATCTGGTTTCTCTTTCCAGTCATGTATTTCTAACTAGAAAGCAAGTAACTCCAAGCCAGAGCTCCTTACTCAGATTTTTATTTGGATCATTTCTAACTTGCCATCGTGCTACCGGGCACATAGGTTGGAACCAGTCCAATGATGGAGGCCCTAGACAGAGGCCCTAGACCAGCAGGTGTGTTCTTTCTCCGTTCCTCTCATGTACTAGTTCATTCAACCAAGAAACACCATTCCGACAGATTTCCTTGCTCCTTCACCTTCTTTAAATCATTGTTCAAACCCTCAGTGACATTTTTCTCATCACTTACTTAAAACTGAAAACCCCCTCCCCAGCCTCACTATCCCCTTTTCCTGCTTCCTTTTTCTCCAGAGCCATCATCACCATCAAACATTTCTCTAGAGAATGTCTTGCTTATTTGCTTATTGCCTGTCTCCCCTCATAGAAGGTAAGCTCCATAAAGCGGGGTTTGTGTCTGTTTTGCTCATCACCATGTGACAGGTGCATAGAACAATGTCTGCTAGGTAGACTGAGAGCCCGTCATGCACTGCGTGCTGTAGCCCCTGGAGAAGGATGTGTGAAAGTGGGCTTATTCCCTGCATTCATACATTTTGGGGTGAGAGGGAGGACAGGCTTTGAAACTGCAATGAGTTCTTACAAAAAGGAAATATTGGCTTCTAAGGCGTGTGAAGTGAGAGCCCTAATCCAGCCTCTCTGGGTTGAAGAAACTCTCCCTGAATAAGAAATATATGAACTGAGAATAACTAGCTGTTAGCTCCCCTGGGGAGAGAGGGGTAGAGAAGGGGAATAGATTGGTTCAGGGGATCTCGAACAATGCCAGGCACTAAATGCATGCTGAATGAGAACAATTAGGGGCCTATTGTTGACCTCCCAGTTGTACCTTAAACTGCATTTCAGAGCATGCAGACCAGTTTGGGGGATGTTTGCCTTTCCAGTTGGCTCTTTCAACCCCCAGCAACACAGACACCCTCCCAACGTGATTGCCCAGCTTAAAACTGCCGTATATCTCACAATACATCCCAAAGGAAAGCATAGACATAAATTAATGTTCTAGGTCTTAGAAAGCAATCATTATTAGAATGGTGACTCAATTCTAATTCTCTTCCTCTACCCGGACACAAACATTTCCATCTGTAATTTTTAAAGACTGTATTTTGTGTTTCCTCACCTGCAATCTATATGGCATTTCTTTTTTAAAAAATTTTTATTTATTTTATTTTATTTTAAAGATTTTATTTATTTATTTGAGAAAGAGAGAATGAGACACAGAGAGCATGAGAGGGAGGAGGGTCAGAGAGAGAAACAGACTCCCTGCCGAGCAGGGAGCCCGATGCGGGACTTGATCCTGTGACTCTAGGAGAGGGAGAAGCAGACTCCCTGCTGAGCAAGGAGCCCGATGCAGGGCTCCATCCCAGGACCTGGAGATCATGACCTGAGCCGAAGGCAGACGCTTTACTGACTGAGCTACGCAGGCGTCCCTTATGGCATTTCTGTCCATAGAGACTTCCCTGGCTTGTGTCAGAGCTGGTTACCATCTGGGCTTGATACTGTTTTCCTTTCCTACACATCCTCCCTGTGCCAGATGCTTTTATGGATGGGGAATGTGGTGTCATCCTTTTGCCCACTCCCCTCCCTTCCATTTAGGGTTTCTATTCATTTCACTCAGGTTTAAAAGGAGAAGTATTTTTCTTGAAAGTAATTCTGTCATCATCTAGCTTTCTGCATATACCCCACAATCCCCACTCCACCCCTCAGTGAAACCAGGGAGCGGTTAAGTTACTACTTCAGACCAGTTTTAATAAAGTTTTATAGGAAGCAGTTTTCAAATTTTAACATCTTTGTTTTCAAACTGATACAAGTGATGTATAAAACTTTACACACCAAATCCATACTCTTTGACCTTCATCAAAAGGAGGTAAGGTAAAAGTTTAATCACAAGAAAGGAACTGTGGCCTATAAAAAAAGAAAGTTTTTTTAAAGGGGAAAAGGAAGTCATCGTTATTTCAGGTTATGTTTCCAGGACCCTGGGGGGATCTATGTTAGCATCTCCACTTTTTAGGTTAGAAAACAGAGAAAGAGAGAAAGATCACTCAGAAAACAAGGAGGAGAGAATGAGGCTTGAATCCAGGTCTATGTGTCTCT
Source organism: Phoca vitulina (assembly GCF_004348235.1). Lineage (NCBI taxonomy): Eukaryota > Metazoa > Chordata > Mammalia > Carnivora > Phocidae > Phoca > Phoca vitulina. Next base: position 9,187,622 of record NW_022589729.1, read on the forward strand.
CGAGTCTGTGTCTTATCCATCCTGCCAAGTGGCCTCCAAGAACAAATAGATGTGTGAATAAAGCAAGATGAAAATAACAGAAACTAGAAAGAAGAGGGGGAATAGTTTCTTCCTTTCATACGAAGCTTTCATTCAACAATTGCAGGTGATTAAGTGGCTTGTTCTGTGCTTGCTTCATTTTGGAGCCAATACTTGATTTCAGAGTCAAATGTTGCTCAATATTGGAAGTTTTTAAAATGTACTTAAATTCAATTAGGTAGCATTGGCAAGCTCAGTTGACCTGCCTACGTTGCTCACCCTAACCTCAAGGAATTTGCCTGCTCATATCACCAAGGCTCTCAGCTTCTGCCTGCCAAAGGCCAAGGCCAAGGTTCAAGCCAAGGCCCAGTGGCAGCTGTGGCCTCAGCTCCCAAAGGTGCCCCGGCCCCTCCAAAGGCTTCAGTACAGAGACCTCTGCCTTCTGAGGTGAGGACAGAAGGACTGGAGTGACCCCTGGGCTTCTGTCACATGGGGCCGGTGTCCTCCTGGGTTATTTGTAAAGTAAACCTGAGGCAGGATCTGTTAAAGGAAAAAAGAGAGAGAGAGAGAGAGAGAGAGTACACATTACCTGAAAGGAACACTGACAGAGGCCCAGAATATCTGGAGTCTTGTTGAGGGATAAACCTACGACATTGCACAAGTCATGTCATCTTTTAACGCTCAGTTCCATCATCCAGAAAACAAGGGACTTGCATTAAATTATATATGACATCTCTCCCAGCTGTAAAATCATGATTCTAGATATGTGAAGAATATGTCTATAAGACAGGTGCTGGGAAACCATTCATAGCATTCAAAGAAGACAATCAGGAAAAGCAATGAGTTTAAATAAAAGGAAAAGAAAGTATGCAATTAAAATATTCTCATTTCCTTAACTTATACATTAGGCCCCCTTCAATATTATAAAATGATGACCGACAACCCTTGCTCTTAACCTTGAAAATCCCTTGTCTTAGACCAAGAATGGATCAGATTAATTTGTGAAATCTCTTCTTTAATTTTGTGATCATGGAACAGCTGATAAAATTTTAAGTACAGTTTTTTTTTTTTCAGATGTTACCTATCAAAGAACAAATATCTAGTGTTTACAGAAATAAAAGTTCTATTACATTTCTTCATGTCAGAGTATACAGAGTGTTTATGTGCATCTGTGGGAAGAAAAGGAAATACAGCTGTTTTGCAGGTAATAACAGTTTATTTTATGTCCTATTTTCTTTAACAGTGATTGCTCTTACTTGGAAACTCTCCTGGCATTTTGTAGGCAATAAAAACATAAAAAGAATGCTCTTTGCCGAGAGTTTCACAAGCCTGGCCCCCAGTTCATAATCTGTGGCAGAACGCATCTGCAACCTGATTCCAGAGTGGTTTATCAATATATCCAACCGAAACGTAGGACCCCGGGCTCCTGATGTGCTTCACGCCTCCGGTCAGGTCTTCCATCACTGGAACCTCCAACACCATTGTGAGGGAAGAAAATGCCAATTTGAGAGAATGCTGAGAAAAATGTTTTCTGCAAGAGAGAAACAGAAATGAAAATGACTATTCCAGAATAAAATTTATAATTGGATGTTAATAACACTGCTCTCTGATCAAATATCCTTGTCCAGACTCAGTGCTAGTCCAGAGCAAACTGCCAAAGAAACTATGTTTGATGCCTCAGAAAACTGCTTCTGAGCATCCTCTTTGCTTACCCTTCTGTAACCTCCTACTCCCTGACCTCTGTCAGGTCCCACTCCCAGGTCAGGGGACAGGTGTGTTCTCCGAACCTTCTCTGCTCTCCATTCAGCTCTCTTTGGGCCTTATTAGCTACTAATGAATTAATCTGGATGAATGGGCATTGACACCACTGAATTATTTGCCTTTTTAATTTTAATTTTTGAAAAATAAAGCATCGATTTAAAAATCATTGTTCTGAACCTAAGCATCCTGCTAGGTGCTTCATATAAATAGGCTTTGAACCTTCAAGAGCCCTGTGAGATGGATATTTATGGGAGAGGAATGTGGGCCTGGAGAAGTGAAAGGATTTGCCCAAGTCCCATGGAGATCACGTGGGAGATGATGGTAGCAACACCTGTGTTTTCCTCACTGTTCTGCATTTACCCCTGTGATGTTTTAGTCATGCCTTTGGAGACAATGTAAAAATCACAGCCTTCTCAGGCTTCAGGCAGACCCATGTGTAAGAGCGAGAAAGGAGGAGGAGTGCTTAGCAGACCCATCAATCCTCAACTGAATCAATTCTGGAATGTTCTTTTTTAAAATTTATTTATTTTAGAGAGAGAGAGAGTGGGAGGAGGGCAGAGGGGGAGAATCTTCAAGCAGACTCCCCACTGAGCATGGAGGCATGGAGTTTGGGGGGGCAGGGCTTGATCTTGCCACCCATGAGATCAGGGCCTGAGTCAAAACCAAGAGTCCCACACTTAACCGACTGAGCCACCCAGACACCCCCCATTCTGGAATATTCTATCCTTCTTGTTCATTTTCTTGCTGCCTATAAATATCTAATAGCATAATAATAATAATACTCTATCATTCTCTCTTTCAGTTGTATAATACTTTGTAGTACTGTTTGAGCTAAATCAAGAATGAAGTCTTAGTTCCAGGAGTGTTTATTTTCCATAGCTGTTCCTCGGACAGTCGTATCACTGCATCCTGGACATTTTGAATTTGTAGGGCTTCACTGAATTTGTAGGCACAGTGGAAATTTAGGATAATTTTATAATTGTTATTATTTTATCCCATTGCTAGCTAGGGACTTTGAGGAAACATTTATGAGTGTGAATGGTTGGCATTTGTTTGTTTTAATGGGAATGGCTGATCAGGAAGAGAGAGATTAAGAAAATCTCATGACCTCCTACAATGTAGTGATATTGAGGTTAACACATCCATGTGGAAACAGTTGAACAAAGCATTTTGCAATTTATAATGACGCTCTAGATTAAATTGATGACTATAAGGATAGCGATGGCTCATGGTTCTGACGATAGGACCTCTTGAGTGACCCCAGAAACATATATATTTCAGCAGTTTTTCAAGATCAATTGGCAGGTCAGATTACCAAGAGCAAAACCCAGTCAGTCCACAAGCATCAGCAATGGTTATATAGTGTAGTGTCTTTTCACTGATCAGAGTAGGGGCTGCCGAAATTGCCCTTAGGGAAAGAGGGCATGAGTCCTAATCACCCCTAAGGCTGAGGAAGCTGAGGAATGGCTTCAGAAACATTTGCCCAGATACAAGCTTTTGGGAATGAAATACACCAGTATTTAAGCATTTACACGCTATACCGGTGCCGGAGGGAGCTGACCTCTCTATCTGTTTTTCCACAAACGGAAAAAATATGGATTGCAATGGGATCTAAAAATATGGATAACAGTGTTTGGTAGAAAGCAGGCATCTCACACAAGAATTTCAGAATGGGCTTCATTACCACAAATGGTATGGATTTCTCAGTCTTAGAATATGGGCAATGTTAACAGTTTTTACAACCAGGTAAGGAGGATTCTTTCCCTTGCTCAGAGATTTTGTTCTAAGGAACTTTTTCATTTTCCTCTCCTAGAAGGCTTACTTAAGTTTAATAGCCAATTCCTAGTAAAGGGTCTCTGAAATATCAGGAACATCACTAGACGTTCTGTGGTTTGTTTTTGTTTTTTCGCTTTTGAAGTTTCTGAGATTATCCTGCAAATGTGGCTCTTGTTACATTATCTTAATGTTCCTAGTAAATAGGGGGTTATCTCATGCTAGCTTTTCCTCACCTTCATGGCCACGGTCATGGAGTCCCCAAGGCTTACAGTATTTCTTGCATAATAATTGACATACATTTACGATAATAAATGAGTTGAATGTGACTATGAAAAGACCTTAAGAAAAAGCCTATCTAATATGAATGCACATATTAAATAGCTACATAATGTTTTTGTGATCAAATTAGTCATTTCATATTTAAAACTACTTCACACAATCCCTGGGACATTGGCTTAATTGTTGTATAAGTAAACTAATGAGCATAAAACTGGTAATACTGACATAATTAAAGAAAAATCATATCCTACGTATTAGTTTTAGCAAGTAGGCTCATTGGCTAGGTAGCCTCAACACAACATTAAAGGTTTAAAATAAATAAAAATGCTCCCAATAAACTACTACGAAGTATAGTTAATAGTTTGATCGATATGTGTGTTTACTACACTGAGAGCTGAAAACAATGGATTAATAAGACATAGTCCTATTTTCAAAGGGTTTTATGGGTACTCAGACACAAGAGTAGAATTTATATACCATATATTTATATTGCATATAGACTTCATGTAATTTTACATATCTATGTCAACTTGCATGTGAGATCTATCTACTTGTGACCCAGAAACATCAGAGGATAGGATGGGAAAGGCAACTGCCATGTACTAAGCATCTGCTATGGAAAATATCATAATATGTATGTAGGGCATTTACTCACCATAATTCTGATGATCTAAACGCTAATCCTCTCATACACAGATACTGAGGTTGAGAAGAAAAGAACAATTTGTCTAAGGTCATGAATCTTAAAAGTAGATGAGTCAAATATTGAACAAAACGGTGGCTCCAAAACTATTATTCCCAAATTCCACCTCATCCCCCATCTCCTCCATTCTCCACTGGGCCATATTGCATCAAATACTGCTCAAAGTTTTAATTTATTTATTTTGTTTTACCTTGATAATGCAGTACAAATATTCTTTCTTGTCCACCATGCTTGCTTTTGCTGAGTGTGTGGGAGCAGAAGGAGATGAGCGTTAGCCCAGAACTTTAGAGTCTGATTGCACAAGGCTGACTGGCTACTAAAAATTGGATAATTCATAAATAAATCCATTATTATCCATTCAAAATGTAATGTAGAAACTTAATGAAAGGAACTTAGAGGCCTCCTCTTTCTTTTTTTTCTTTTTAATTTATTTATTTGAGAGAGAGAGAGAGAGAAAGGAAGAGAGCACAAGCAGAGGGAGTGGCAGGCAGAGGGAGAAGAAGACTCCTCACTGAGCAAGGAGCCCGATGTGGGACTCAATCCCAGGACCCTGGGATCATGACCTGAGCCAAAGGCAGACACTTAACCAACTGAGCCACCCAGGTGCCCCGAGGCCACCTCTTTCTTTTTTTTTTTTTTTTTCCCTTTGCTTTGTTTTTTTT
>NW_022589729.1:9193220-9207327 GCF_004348235.1 Phoca vitulina
CCCCAGTGTCCATCACCCACTCACCCCATCCCTCCCACCCCACCCCCACTCCAGCAACCCTCAGTTTGTTTCCTGAGATTAAGAATTCCTCATATCAGTGAGGTCATATGATACATGTCTTTCTCTGTTTGACTTATTTCGCTCAGCATAATACCCTCCAGTTCCATCCACGTCGTTGCAAATGGCAAGATCTTATTCCTTTTGATGGCTGCATAATATTCCATTGTATATATATACCACATCTTCTTTATCCATTCACCGAGGCCACCTCTTTCATTTTACAAATGAAGAAACTGAATCTCATTGTGGTACAGTTAGTTATAATCCATTAGTCAATCACTTATTAAATAGGGCAACAGAGAATTCTTTTTGAGCATTATTCAAACAATGATGTGTAGGCAAAGACCTATTATTTATCACTTGGATTTTGGGCATTATTTTTAAACCATGTTTGCTAGAATAAATACACATCTTCAGAACAAATAGATTATTGGTATGTTCTTTTTGTCTGGGATTATGAGTTTCCTAAGGATTGCATAGAATCAAACTATAAGGAAGAAAGTAGGGGGAACTAATCTTTGCAGATTAATTTGGTTCTCCCACCCCAGTTTATGAGGCAGCAATCTCGCCATGCTTATTGATTATCAGACAAGACTACTAATCCCCTTAAGGTCATTAGTGTAGTTAATTAAAGAGCAGTTAGCAAGCTTCTCTTTCCTAAAGTAATGTGGCTGTTAAAAGTGATTTGTACTTTACCAATATGGTAGCTATTAATCTGAAGGTCAATTTGTCATTTATATTTTCCCAAACAAAATACATTTGGTAAGTCAAGCAAGCACTGATATTTATCACATACCCACTTGATGCGCTGTATCTATAATTGTCAATTAAGAAAGGTAGCTTCCAACTGCTCTGTCTGTAAATGAGAATAGTCATTCCTATCTTTTTGAATGTCACACCCAACTATTATTTGCTTAACAATCTGATACCTTCCTCCTTTTGCTAAGGGTGTTGTAGGGAATTATGCTGGTTGGAAAAATGATTTTTCCTTTGTAATCTACTGGGTTCCAAAGAGAATTTGGATAAAAATGAAAGAAACAAATATATTCCCATTATGAAGTAGTTCCAGAGACAGATTAAAAAAAATAAAAACTGAGTTCACAAAATTCACAGTTGGAAATCATTTACTGTATATGGTTTTATGGGGAGTTATGGAAATACGCAGATGGTAGAATTTATTAGCTGGCCTCCCATAGCATTCTCCATTTGGTCCTATACATTTTGTTTCAGGATGGCACCTGCAAGATAGGAAGTGCTCAGTAACTTGTATCTGGGAACAAACAGTCATGTGGATGATAAGGTATTAAGGAGTTCCTAAGGAAAAGGGAGAGAAATCACATAAACCATTGCTGGCTCTTCCGGATGCAGCTGACAGTAGCACTAGAGTTCTTACAGGAAAGGTTGGAGAAGTTTCCAGAACTCAGAGAAAGGATGTCAAACCTAGGTGTTAGCAGCCGGAATACATTTTAGATTATCTCACTGCCTTTCTCATTCTTTTAGATTTCACGTCTATTTTCCAATTGGAAAATGAATTCATAAAGACAGCTATCTCTTTGGGAACTCCTTAAGAAAACATTCAGCTCCCTGGAGAATACAAAAGAAAACAAGTCAACAAGGTTTTATTAACAGAGGTTATTTTTGGTCCGTTCCTCCAAATTAGAGTTCAAAAGGTTAGACCATGAAAAATGAGGAGAGAATAGACTGTTGAGTTTTTGTGAGGTAAGTGGCAAGGGGAAAATACATCTAAGTATCATGTCATAGAATGACAGAAAGTTTTGCCCTTTCTGATTCTAGATCCTTTCCAACCCTAGTCATCATTTCCCAGTGATATCCACCTCTAGAGCTGAACTAAATGTGCAAACCTAACAATACAGTGGCCAGTACAGGTGGGACAGGCTCCAACCAACTATCATCAGTCAGACTTCTCTTCTGGCTCTAGGGTATCAGTGGTATGGTGCTGAGATTGTCTGGTGATTCTAATTTTGCTCTTGGGATGGAAACAAATGTTTTGGGGTAATTACTCGGCTCTTTGGGACTATCTGTGACATATATTTCTCTCTTGTATTTCTAACTACAATTAATCTAACATACATATTTCAGATGCACTGTTATAGTACCAGGAGAGCAATTTAAAGAACCATGGCCCACATCAGGAGATTCCCAGATGGCCATCAGTAGTGGGTTGAACCATGGGATTGGAGCCAGTTAGCAATGTTCAGGAACTAAAAGTGTAGTGTGAGGTGTAGAAGAGCAAGTAACATTTATTGAGCTTGTGGGTTCTACCAAGCACACAATTACCTCTTTTATGCAACCACCCATGAAGCATTATTGTTCGCTCTAGTTTACAAGTTACAGCATTGAGGCTTAGCAAGATCCCGCACCTAGTCATCTTCTTCCGGGGTGAAGTTCTTCTCCATTATACTAACACCTTAAGAAGGGAGAAAGGCAGATGAATGAGCACATCAGAAGGGTAGCCAGGATCGTCCCAAACCAAATCCACCAACAATCAAACACTGAAGGACAAACAATGCTCATTCATTCGTCATCATGACACTCACTGACAAGTGAAGTGGTAGCAAAGAGGGGTGGTAGCTTCAAGTATGGTATGTTAGAGAGGTTTTCTTAAGCTCTCTCCAGTCCATTGGAAGAGCTGACTCCTAATATAAAATAAACCTAATTCCAGAGAAAACTATTTGACTATGTTTTTAGTATTAGGATGTTGTAATTATGCATTAAAAGCATACTGTACTATTCAGCATTTTCATTGGTCTGAGGATCGATGTATCTGAGGTAGCAGAAACCAAGACTTAACTAAATTAACCAAATTCTTGACTTTCACTCTGTGATTTGTTTTCCTAGCTGGTATTCTGTGCTTTTCTTTAACTTTCTTTGTATGTGTTCATATTTGCCAATGTCACAGCCATATCCAGGACATCTCTTTAATATTCCTTCAGTGACTATTAAATTTGATTTAAAAATATATTCATTTGGATATTTTCAAGGTGCTTACCAGTTAGCAGTATTTTTAATGTCCTATTTATCTAATACAGTTGCCTCTGCTGTTTTCATAATCAGATAAGGGTCACTAAACCATTTTTGAGATTAAATAGCACAAAGCCATTTTTTTCTGTTTATGTGCCCCATTAATATTGGAGCTTATGCTTACTATGGCTTAATGTTTCAATTTTTAAATATCATTTATGTTAATATGGAAAGGCTCTATTATCTAATTGTGAGGATTATTTCCATTACCTTCCAGCATAATCTTTGCAAATATTGGCCTCCATATTTCTTTGAACTGACATATTTTTAACCTTGGACAGGTCTCACTCAGACATCATTCAAAGTACTGTTATTTATTCTTATTCATATAGTTTTTTTTTTAAAGACTTGATTTTTTAGAGCAGTTTTAGGTTTCCATCAAACTTGAGACAAAAACACAGGGATTTCTCATAGGCTCTCTAGCCCTACATATGCATAACCTCCCCATTATCCACGTCACTTAGCAGAATGATACTTTTTTTTTTTTTAACCAAGGATAAACCAACATTGACACATTAGAATGAACCAAAGTCCTTATGTTTATATGATGGTTTACTTTTGGTGTTGTGTGTTCTATGGGTGTAAACAAATGTATAATGACATGCATCCATCATTATAATAGTAAACAATATTTTCACCACCCTGAAAATCCTCTCTGTCCTGCTTATTCATGTCTCCTTCTTTAATCCCCACCAACACTGACAACCACTGATCTTTTTGTTGTCTCTATAGTTTTGTCTTTTCCAAAACGTCCTGTTGTTGCAGTATGCAGCCTTTCAGATTGGTTGCTTTCACTTCGTAATATCCATTTAAGATTCCTCCATGTCTCTTTGTGGCTTAGTAGCTCATTCCTTTTTAGCACTGAGTAGTATCCCATTGTCTGGGAGGACCACAATTTATTTATCCACTTGGTTGCTTCCAAGTTTGGCAACTATGAATAAAGCTGCAATTACTGCTATATGTAGGTTTTTGTATGGATGTAAGTTTTGAATTCATTTGGGTAAATACCTGGGAGCACAATTGCTGAGTCATATGGTAAGCATATGTTAGTTTTTTTTGGAAACCGCTCATCTTCCAAGGTGGTTGAACCATTTTGCATTCTCACCAGCAACGTATTCTCAACAGCAATTCCTGTTGTTCCACATCCTCACTAGCATTTGGTGTTGACAGTGTTTTGGATTTTGGCCATTCTAATAGGCGTGTAATGGTATCTCATTGTTGTTGTAAGGTGCATTTCCCTGATGATGTGGGATACCTTTGTATATGCTTATTTACCAGCTGTATATCTTCTTTGGTGAGGTGTCTGTTAAGGTCCTATTAATCGCCGACACATAAGGTCATTGTAAATTTTATCCAACTTCACTTACAATGATTAGAAAGAAGATCTTCCAAGCCAAGACTACCAACGTATCTCTTTGTTCAGCCTTTCAATCCACAGAAGTGGGGTTGCTTTGTATACAACTTACCTCCTGCACAGTGAGGTTTCCTTAGGTGGCTCTGCTGGTTTGGATGGATCTCAGTCCTCCAGGCTGGTCTCTTGCATTGTGACCCAGGACAACTTCTTCCTGTGCAACCTATTCTTTCCCAATTCTGATACCATTGTCATCATTGATTCACACTGTCTACATATAGGATGTCTCTGGATAAAGTAGTATTAGCTCCACTTGCCTTTATCTATGTTTCCCTAAAAGGAGAACAATTCATGTCAAGTGTAGTCGAGAATGCAAATATTGTGGCAACAGCTCTGAATTTGAAGTCGAGAGCCTGGGGTTCCAATCCCATTCTCTTTCATTCACTAGAGATGTCACTTAATCTCTCCAAACCTCAGTATTCTTTCTTAACAGTGGAGGTCAGTGTCACCTACTTCTCAAGGGATCTTATGAAGACTAAAATAGATAAGTGTGTATAGGTATGGTTTTTAAATTGTAAAATACCCTTTTGTTTAGATGCCACCAAACTTACTACCAGGAGTAATATATGTAAATATAAACACCTTAGTAGCATCTACTATGTACCAGACTCTGTTCCAAGTGCTTTATTATGTCATACCTCTTTCAGTTATCTTAACTTTACTGAGAGGTGGGTATGGTGAATATCTCTATTTTACAGTTGGGTAAACTGAGAGGTTAAGCAACTTGCTACAGGGTTTCATAGCTGGTAAGTGAATGAGCTGGAATTTGACTCTAGAGTCCATGGTCATAAGCATATATGATGATGCTTCTTGAATAACAATAAAATAATGAAAATAATAATAATAATTACATCAAAATCATGTATATGTATATTTTTTATGGATCAGAAGGTTAGACTTTTTTCTGATCATCCTGTACTCCTTAATCATTGACCCAGCTCCTGAGCAAATATTTCTGGTAAAGTAAGGGAATGACTCAGTGTGCAGAAATTTAAAATACATGTCCTAATACAGTAGGTCAACATCTCATTTTCCCTCCTGGTGACAGTGTTGCTAGGAACAGTGAAATTTAAATAGTACTATAATATTTTCATTTGATATAAAATATTAATAATGGTTTTAAACTATATTTTCAAGGAAATTATTGGTCACATCTGTGTCTACAGTGTATTTTGCCGCCTCCTTTATTTTAGCTGCCTTCAATTTAGATAAAATGCATTAAACTTGAATTTATCTCTTCTCAGGTATTCATGACACTTTAAAGATTGTTTAGTTACACTTATGCTTGTCATCCTCAGCATGTATCTTGCCAAATGGAGTTACAATATATGCTAATAGATGTGAATGCTTCCTAGCTGTACTGTGGGACTTTGTCCATCATGCTGTAAGTCTCTTTATCGAGTCTCATTCCAGCTGATGGCTGAACACGTTTTAGCCACTTCTGGGTTTTCTCAGGCATTTTAACTCAGCTAATTAAAACTTTCCCCTTCTTTATTCTACCCCCATGAGTACCATTTAATTCCTGGGACTCCCATAGCATCATGGCATCATGTAGAATCTCTGGCCATGATGCCTTAACTAAAATGGCCATCAGTCTGTGCCGTCTCAAGTCTTCAGTCAGGAACTCTTAGCTTCTTTGTCCTGAATGCAAGGCCTTCTTTCTTTACATTGAGCATATCCCAACACCTACACAATTCTTTTGGGGGCATAGGAAATTTGGGGAAATTATCTTGTGTTCTCTATGCTTCTGGAGATTTGTGGGGGTAGAACTAGGGGGACTGAAAGGAATATTATGTCCTGTCTTCTCTACTGAACCTGCCCACACTTACTGCTCCTGACTTATACTGCTGCTTTTGCATTCTGGCAAAGTATCTCATCTACTTCATTGGGTTCCACCTAAGTGACTTCAAGGCCTTCCCACACTTATGTAATCAAACTTACCAGGGCATTTTTTTGCCCTCTTCAACTCTGCTCCTCCTTCTTTTGCTAGCTTGGAGTGAGGGGGGTGGCAGCTGGAGATGGGAGGAGAACCGTACAAAATTGGTTCTGTAGGATTTCACATTCTTACACATCTTTTCTTATAGGTTGACATCTGGACTAAGCACTTTGAAGTGAAAATCAAGATAATGATGGAGGAGTGGTCCCAGTGTACATATTTCCCTAGCTTTGGGAGCTCCTGAAATGAGAAAGGGTCAAGGTAGACCAAGTATAGGACCAGGTGGGAGGTGTGTATCCTGTTAGTATCATCTCATGCATATATTTAATTATACTTCCCAAATCTAAGTCAGTGCAATTGATAGAGGGGTACTTGTCTACTTTCTCTTCATTTTGTTCCCTTTCCTTTTAAAGATGAATGTGAGAGAAGTATGGTGCAGCTTGGTTGCTGATAAAGGAATGGTCACATCTCTGCTTTTCTGCCCCATAGAAGTCCTTCCTTTACCTTGTTTGACTGTATGTTGCAGGCCACTTCTCTCTCTCTCTCTCTCTGTGAACTCTAGACTGTATTCTGTTCATCTATTTAAATTTTTGTTCAATTATGTACATTTATTTTGTTATCAATTTGATGTTTAATTCCAAAATTTACTTAACTATTCACATTTTAACAAATAAGATGCAGATATCTGGGCAATTTAGTTATTGTTTCTTTTGAGCTTATTATTCAAACATTGATTCATCTGTGTAATTCTTTGTACTATCCTTGTTCCTGACAATGGAGATGTAGCAATGAACAAAGCAGATGACAACCTTCACTTTTATGTAGTTTGCAGCCTCTCTTGGAAGGCGATTATTAGGTACTAACAGTAAAAGATGGTCAGTGCGGTGAAGAGGGAAGCAGAGATTGGCCATAGTTTTCCAAAATCTCCATGTGTTATAGAAATAGAAGAAAAGAGAGTCATCATATGTACCTGGGATCAAACGGAAGTTGAATCATCCCATGACTCTTCCCTGTGACTCAGAAGTAGGTATGGGGGTGGGAATGTTAAGGCAGATTCACCATTCCTGTAGAGTATTACAATTAAGTATAAATTTGATGCTCCCCAGGATGTGAAAGAGATAATCACTGACCAAATAAAAGCGTAGGGTGAAAATAGTCTTTTTTATCATATAAGAAATATAAAATGTATATAAATACTTATTATTATTTTAACATTAAACATAGGTATATAGCATGATACTGATGAGTTTGACAAAGAGTCTGGAATGACATTCAGCATATTCAGCCACAAAAATAGCCCTGACTGCATTGGAATTCGTTGTTAAAAATAAGCCAGCATGGAAATATGACTCACTCATAATCAACTAAAAGGTTTTTGTTAGGAAAACTGCACCAATGTAGCAAACAGAAACATTTGGGAATCAAATAGTTGTATCTTATGGTGGAGTTTGTATTGACGTTTTTAAAACAATCATGGGAAATTTGATTGGCTTTGTACTAGGCAACCAGAAATAAGAACCACATCTCAGGAGTCCTGGTCCCAAATTGTGTTTGCTTTTATAACACTTGTTTCTTTTCACCTCCAGTACTTTTTTTAAAACAAAGATTCCTTTTCACCAGAATTGTGCCTATAATGCATAGCCCTATCTCTATGAACAGTGCCTGCCCTATGACTAGCCAGATGAATATGCAATTTGCATGTCGCTGATTAAAATGAAAGTCTGTATGCGTATATGAATGTCTGGTCACATTTTAAAAAGAAATCTCAAAAGCTGACAAAATACCTTCCCCCTTTCTATACAATCCAACAGCTTGAGTTCTTGTATACCCGCTAAGCCTTATGCCATATCTTTTTAACAAAGAATGAACCCATGTATGAAAAGCAGCCAGGAAGACTTTGGCTTTATGGATCTGCAAGAAACAAATGCCCCATGAGAGCCTCTTCCTGTTCCTCTACTCCTGTGTTTCAGAATCCCAGGCTGCTGGTCTTTGAATGATGTAGCAATAGATGCTCATGGGATTTCCACCCGGTAGCCAGAAGCAGCCCAGTTTTAGATCATAATAGACCAGCGATGGGTGAAGAATACAGAATGTTATCAGTTAGTTTTTACATTGGTGCCTTGGAAAGGGTTTGGGGTGGGGGTGGGGAGCAAAGGAGAGATTGGGTAGGAGAATATGCTATACCCTGTCAGTTTCCTGAGTTACGCCGAGGGACTGTGAAGACATTTATTCTAAACTATGTGAATAGTAGCCATTGGTAAAAACTAACGTTCTTTCAAGAAGTGGCAGGTTGAGAATAAGACAGCTACTGCTAATATGGCCAAAGGAGGTCATTTTGCATACTTACATCTTAAAGTGTAATTAGAGAGGTGCTCACAAAATCCTTAACTTTTGGGAGTAAATGATGTGGAAGCACACAATTTTCCTAGAACATCTCAAAGCTGCATGTGTGAGAAAAGCACCTTGTCTTCAAGTTCTGAAACCCATCAGTACATTCATCTACAACAGATTTTTCATTTAGGTCATTCATTTACCTTCTAACTAGGTCATAAAAATAATTGCAGCAATGAAAATTGCCAGAAGACTAATTTTTCCTTTCACCCAGAAAAGTTGGGAGTAGGGTTTATTTTAAATTCATTTGTTTTGCCTCCATCACTAGAAATAGACAATTCATTTTACCAAACTAGTTTGCTTTTTACATTTATGAAGTGGAATGAGAAAAATTTGTTTTACCCAACATACATTTAATGGTTTGAAAGGCATTATTTGAGGTGCTGCAAATTAAAAAAAAAGCAATAAATAAATAGAAAACGACAGTCCATCCTGTAGTGCTTAGCTATTGGCCACTTTTTAGATGTGTTTAATTGAAGGATGTCTATCATAGGAATAAAACCCTACTGAGAGTTCTCAATGAGTGCTCCACACTCTTTAGGACAGCCTGGGAGTATTTCTCAGAGGAGGTGACACTTGACATTGGTCTTTAAGTATCATTAGGAATTCACAATTCAGAGGGAAAAAAAGTTCATTTTAAAAGAGAGCCTAGGGGCTCCTGGGTGGCTCAGTCGTTAAGCATCTGCCTTCGGCTCAGGTCATGATCCCGGCCTCCTGGGATCGAGCCCTGCATCGGGCTCCCTGCTCAGCGGGAAGCCTGCTTCTCCCTCTCCCACTCCCCCCTGCTTGTGTTACCTCTCTCGCTGTGTCTCTCTCTGTCAAATAAATAAATAAAATCTTTAAAAAAATAAAAATAAAAGAGAGCCTACGATGTGTGAAAGACAGGGAGGTAGAACGTATAAAGCATATTTAGGAAACTCAGAAATTGGTGTGAATGGAGTGTAGGGTATAGTAGGGAGAGAGGATGGAGATGAGGCTGGATGAGGCTGGATGAAGGGCCGGGGTTCATAGAAGCCATGGTCTTGTATTTTACCTCCTGTTGCACATTCAGTATAAACAGTGCCTGGCTTTTAGGAAGGGCTGAGTGAATATTTGTTGAGTAAACAAATAGATGAGTGACTAGATAGACCGATGGAATGAATATTGTAATGAAGCCATTCGTTTTCTCTCAGAGACAGGGAGAGGTCCTTGAAAACTTTTGGGCAGAATGGTGACATCAGATGGAAAGTTTTGTGGGCTGGAAGACAGGTTCAATGACGGAGATCACCTCAAGTGGAAATGCAAATGTCTCCAAGGGGAATGTTGTTTAAGTTCTGAGAGGAAGAAGCAGAATTGATAGATATCGTTGACCCATTGGATATCGGGGGTGGAGAGTCGAGGGTGACTGACTGAGCACTTCATGCAGACTAGTGGCCCTTGAGAGAGCTGCTCAGGTTTAGATAGAAATGCCCGACAGGTTGTTAGACACACAGGTATAGAGATAGAGATGTCCTGTAGGTTGTTAGAGACACAGGTATGAAACCTGCCTGTGAAAGGAAAGGTTAAGCACAGGGAGTCATTAGACTATAAGGATATTTGAGAACATAAAAGATGTGAGGGTGGAATGTTAAGGATCATTAAGGATACAGAAAGGTCTGAAGAGGAGCTAAAAATCATGAGAGTCAGGAGACTGAAAACCACAGTCAGGTAAGAGGATGGGGAAGAAGTGGGTCTGGCTAGTTCTTATTGTTCGTTGGGACACTTGGAGAAATGTCATGTGTTAGAGTTAGTGAATGTAATTTTTTTTTTCAGTCAGTTTGGAATTTTCACTTACCCTAATGCCCAAACTCTCAATGATCGATAGCTGATTTAATGTGATTGTACCATTCGACTCGGCTAAATTAATATTTAAGATACAATGAGGCTTTGTGATATTTTCTAGAAAGCTTCTTCATTAGTATCTGTTGTGAAGAGTATCTTTATTTTTACTTATTAATACCCAGGGAATACTTTGCCCCATGTTTTAACTTTCAAAGTCATACTGACACACGTATTCTGTTAAAAAATCAGGCACAAACCTGGAAAAATGTGAACAAACTTAGGTTAGAACATAAGATTATTTTCCCAAAAGTGGAGGAATGAGGAGCAGAGGTAAGGAAGCATCCACAAATCCGGAGACATTAGAAAATTTCAAGTTTCCTTTTCTTTATTTGAAAACTGTTTTCCTCTATTGGGATTTATCTGTTACTCAGAGAAACCAGGTGAGTTAAACTTAGTCCCGAGTGGGCATTTGTCTGGATCCCCAAATTCGATGCAATTTAGCACAAATTGTCAGTCTGTGCTGAGAATAGCAGGGCCTGCTTTTCAGCCGTTCTCCGGTTCATTGACAGAGCTTTGAGGGGAAATCACAGCACTTACGGGCACCAAGCCACTAGTCAGCATCTCAGCCACCACTGGCTCCCTGTGCCTTTCAGAACTGAGAAAGCAGCTGTTGCCCCTTCTAGAAAATCAGAGAAAAGTGTGGAGCAAAAGGGAAATCAATTAATTTTACAAATAATAACAAAGTAATAAGGTAAATGAGATCATGGGAACAAATTGAGAAATGCATTGCACTCTTTTTCCCCTACCACACAAATTGGTTTTCATAAATTAGGACATTAATGTATATATAAATCTGGTTGCTGCTTACACCATTAATTTATTATCTCTTTCCGAGACAAATGATAGTTATGTAGAGTCTATTAAAAGCATTAGTTGGATTTTGAGCTTGTTTATGCAATGAGGGCTGAATGTCCAAGTTCATCCTGTGTAACTGTTCCCTGTCTATTTTTATTCATAATTTACTTTCTGAGACTGATTAAAAGCTGACTTTACTGTTATCTCGAAATCAGAATATCTATTACCCTATTAATAAACATAGAGTTGATATACTGAAATATGGAGGGAAAAATCAGTGGATGGCCAGGGTATGGGGTTGTAATCCTGGCTTGGCTTCCCATGGGACCCTGAGATGGTCTGGTTTACTTAACTCTGAATTACCCTTAACATAAAGGCGACCTGCATTCATAATATTTAGTTAAAACTCATATTTTTTTTCTCTGTTTCTAAAAAAATTGAGCAGATTCCTTACTGGTCAAAGCAAAAAAATCCATAGGGTGCTTGGGTGGCTCATTCTGTTGAGTGGCCAACTCTTGGTTTCAGCTCAGGTCATGATACCAGGGTCTTGAGATCGAGCCCTGCTTTGGGCTCCCTGTTAAGCACTAAGTATGCTTGAGATTCTCTCTTTCCCTCTGCCCCTCCCCCTGCTCATGCACTCTCTCTCTAAAATAAATAAGTAAAATCTTTTTTAATTAGCAATAATCGCGCCTCGGATAAACCTCATTGGCTACAATACTGTCACTGTGCAAAGCTAAGTAAAATCTTTTTTAAAAGAGCAAAAGAATCCATAATACAGTAATACAGTAAGAAATGGACTTTGTTATTTAACAATCATTGAATAGAGTAGTGAAAAAGACATGTTGCTTGAAGCGTTTGGAGTTTGGAGTTCACAGTCTACTGTGGGGACAACACAAGGCAACTGTGATATAATTAGGTAAGCACAATTATTTATTTATACCAGATAGAATTTAAAAAATAGGGCGCCTGGGTGGCTCAGTTGGTTAAGCGACTGCCTTCGGCTCAGGTCATGATCCTGGAGTCCCTGGATCGAGTCCCGCATCGGGCTCCCTGCTCGGCAGGGAGCCTGCTTCTCCCTATGACCCTCACCCCTCTCATGTGCTCTCTCTCTCTGTCTCAAATAAATAAATAAAATCTTTAAAAAAAAAAAAATTTATTTACTCACTTCCATTTTTATACTCCTCTGTTCCATGAATATTTGATATAATGCATACATGCACACACACACACTTTTACAAAGGTAGAGGCAGATAACTGACACAGTTGAAGGGAAGGAAACATAAAGGCAGTAAATATTAACAAAACCAGGGATCAAATTGCACACAGAAAGTGTACCATTTGGGTTCATGCAGTTGTAGTTACTAGAGATGGTCAGAAAAATTGTTCCGTAAGCTCCCCAGAATCCAAAGCAAAGAAGAAACCAGAGTCATTTACAAGGTTAAATGGCCCAGGGGGCGGAGCAAGATGGGCGGAGGAGTAGGAGACCTGGATTTCGTCTGGTCTCAGGAATTCAGCTGGATAGGGATCAAACCATTCTGAACACCTACAAACTCAACAGGAGATCAAAGAAGAGAATAGCAACAACTCTCTGAACAGAAAAGCGACCACTTTCTGGAAGGTAGGACGTGTGGAGAAGTGAATCCGAGGCGATATTCGGGAGGATAGACAGCGGGGGAGGGGCCTCCATGGGCCGCTTCTGGCAAGTGATAGAGCCGAGGAGCACAAAATCGGAACTTCTAGAAGTCGGCTCCGCTGAGGGACGTCACTCCAGTGGCTAAGTGGGGGGTGGAACACTCGTGGGACAGTGTGGTCTCAGGACCCTCGGGGTCACAGAAAGACGGGGAGTGCCTGAGTGCGGCGAGATCCCAGGTATGGGAGCGGGGAAGCCGGCTGCAGAGACGGAGCCCAGGCGCGGGCTCTCAGCTCGGGGTTGCCATAAACCGGGATCCGCGGCACAGTCGGGCCACTGCTCCTCCAGCAGGGACCCAACAAGCGGCAGATCCGGGGAGACTCCCCTTCCTCTCCCAGGAGGAGCGGTGCGGGAGTGCACCACAGGGATCTGCTGGGTTTGGAGACTCCATACAGGGTCGGGTGCCAGAGATAGAAACGCGCGGTCACAGGCCAGGTGAGCACAGAGTGCGGCCGGAGACCGGGGAGACGGGAGTGGCTGACTGCTTTTCTCTGGGGGCGCACTGAGGAGCGGGGCCCCGAGTTCTCGGATCCTCTGAGGCGGAGATTGGGAGGCCGCCATTTTCACTCTCCGCCTCCAAAGCTGTACGGAAAGCTTGCAGGGAACAAAAGCTCCTGAGAGCAAACCCGAGCAGATTACTTAGCCCGGACCGGCAAGGGGGGGGCAATTCTGCCTCCGGCAAAGACATTTGGGAACCACGGCAATAGGCCCCTCCCCCAGAAGATCAGCGAGAACAGTCAGCCAAGACCAAGTTTACTGATCAATGAGAATGGCAGAACTCCAGCGCTAGGGGAATACTGCACATAGAATCCTTGGCTTTTTTACCATGATTCTTTGGTCTTTCAAAGTTAATTTTTTTTAACTGTCTTTTTTTTTTTTTTTTAATTTTTCTTTTTCCCTTTTTCAACCAACATCTTATCAA